>NW_027196209.1:0-102559 GCF_038502225.1 Cherax quadricarinatus | reverse complement strand
TAATTAACAATTATTTAGTTCCTGATGAATTTAAGTTAACTAATATTACTGTCACGAGGGACATGGTTATTAAACAGATAGACAAACTGAAACAAAATAAGTCCCCGGGACCCGATGAGTTGTTTTCAAGGGTACTTAAGGAATGCAAGATGGAGCTTAGTCAGCCATTAACGAGTGTATTCAATGCGTCCATCCTTACCAGTGTTGTGCCAGAGATGTGGAAGATGGCTAATGTGGTTCCTATATTCAAATCAGGGGATAAGTCCACTCCTTCAAATTACCGTCCAATAAGCCTGACATCTATAGTGGGCAAGTTATTAGAATCAATTATAGCTGACATTATCAGAAGTCACCTTGAAGAGCATAACTTGATAAACGAATCTCAGCATGGATTCACGAGAGGTCGTTCCTGCCTGACAAACTTACTGACGTTCTTCAATAGAACATTTGAGGCAGTTGACAGTGATAAGGAATATGATATTGTTTATTTGGATTTTAGTAAAGCCTTCGACAGAGTACCTCACAAGAGACTCTTAAGAAAAGTGGCAGCTCATGGTATAGGAGGTAAAGTTCTAGCATGGATTGAGGCATGGCTTACCAATAGAAAGCAGAGAGTTACCATTAATGGAGTGAAATCTGAATGGGGATTAGTCACTAGTGGCATTCCACAAGGATCAGTTTTAGGCCCTCTCTTGTTCATAATTTACATTAATGACCTTGATGAAGGGATTACTAGTGACATGAGTAAGTTTGCTGATGATACAAAGATAGGCCGTATAATTCACTCTGAGGAGGATATCAATGAACTCCAGGACGATTTGAACAAATTAATGTCTTGGTCTGAGAAATGGCAGATGAAGTTTAATGTGGATAAGTGTAAGGTACTTGCCCTTGGTAATGAAAATAACCCTCGAAGCTATAATCTAGGTGAAGTAGAGCTTGGTCATACAGAATGTGAAAAAGACTTGGGAGTCATGGTAAGCAGAAATCTAAAGCCAAGACAGCAGTGCCTCAGTGTGCACAACAAGGCCAACAGATTACTTGGATTTATCTCAAGAAGTATAAGTAACAGAAGTCCAAAAGTTATTTTACAGCTCTATACATCACTAGTGAGGCCTCATTTAGATTATGCTGCTCAGTTTTGGTCCCCTTACTACAGGATGGACATAGACTCGTTAGAGAACATACAGAGAAGAATGACTAAAATGATTTACTGTGTAAGGAACCTCCCGTATGAAGATCGACTTAAAGCCTTAAATCTCCACTCTCTGGAGAGGCGTAGAATGAGGGGAGATATCATTGAAGTGTATAAGTGGATGACGGGCATAAACAAGGGAGACATTAATAAAGTACTGAGGGTGTCGAACCAGGTAAGAACCAGGAATAATGGATTTAAGTTGGATAAATTTAGATTTAGAAAGGACATAGGTAAGTACTGGTTTTCTAACAGAGTTGTAGATGCGTGGAACAGTCTTCCCAGTGGGGTGATAGAGGCTAGGACCTTGGGTAGCTTTAAGAAGAGACTGGACAAATATATGAGCGGGAGTGGCTGGGTTTGATTGGTGTTGGGGGGTGCGGGAGTTGTTTCTTGAGTAGCTTTAGTGTTGTTAGGTAAGACACATATGCAACAGTCAGGTATCTTTATTTCGAAACGTTTCGCCTACACAGTAGGCTTCTTCAGTCGAGTACAGAAAAGTTGATAGAAGCAGAAGATACTTGAAGACGATGTAATCAGTCCATCACCCTTAAAGTTTTGAGGTGGTCAGTCCCTCAGTCTGGAGAAGAGCATTGCTCTTCTCCAGACTGAGGGACTGACCACCTCAAAACTTTAAGGGTGATGGACTGATTACATCGTCTTCAAGTATCTTCTGCTTCTATCAACTTTTCTGTACTCGACTGAAGAAGCCTACTGTGTAGGCGAAACGTTTCGAAATAAAGATACCTGACTGTTGCATATGTGTCTTACCTAACAATCTGTCGGTATTTTATACCATTTTAATGAGTAGCTTTAGGTAGATGTCGTTTTGATAAGGACCTGCCTCGTATGGGCCAGTAGGCCTTCTGCAGTGTTCCTACATTCTTATGTTCTTATGTTCATTCTTATGTTCTTATGTTCTTAAGACATTAATTTGTTCAAATCGTCCTGGAGTTCATTGATATCCTCCTCAGAGTGAATTATACGGCCTATCTTTGTATCATCAGCAAACTTACTCATGTCACTAGTAATCCCTTCATCAAGGTCATTAATGTAAATTATGACCTTGGTGACGTGTACTTAGCTCTGTGAAGACCTGTTTGTGTGCTCTCTGTGAATCTGAACCAGGATGCCCTCTCTTGAGCAGCTTTACCAGCAGCTGAGAGAAGAACTCAGAGTTGCTAAACTGGAGATACGGCGATTAACGGAGGAGAACAAGAGGATTCGTAGTAATCCACCTGTTGTGAGTCCCCAGGTTAAGAGGGGAGCTTGGTCAGTGGCCGGGCAACATGGAACCAAGCTGAAGATCAAGAAAACGGTTGGAGAGGCGGAAACAGCGAGAAACCATAAGACTACCGTGGAAACTTCCAACTCATTCTCGGTGCTACCTGACGAATGTGAGTGTTCTGCTGGGAATGCCACAACGAACACCAAAGAAGCATTGGCAGACGTGAGTAAGACATCCCTAGAAACCCCAACGAAGACCATCGAGAACGTCTTGACGAATTCTACAAGTGGTGTAATGCTACCTGGCGAATGTGAGTCGACTACTCGGAGCATCACGACGGACGACGCCAAGGAAGGTAAAAACATTGTTGTTGTTGGGGATAGCCAGATTAGGTACCTCGATAGGGCATTCTGCTTGAAGGATAGGAGTAGGAGGCAGAGAGTGTGTTTTCCTGGGGCTGGGATGAAGGATATTGTTAGCCGTCTGGATGACATCATGAGAGGTAATGGGAGCAATCCTATTATCTGTCTCAGTGCTGGAGGCAACGATGTTGGCAGACGTAGGAGTGAGGACCTGATTAGCAGGTATAGGTCAGCAATAGAGATAATTAGGAGGAAGGGTGGGAAACCTGTCATATGTGGCATCTTGCCAAGGAGAGGAGTTGGAAATGAATGGTTGTCCAGAGCAATTGGTGTCAATTGCTGGCTGGACAAATACTGTAAGGAAAATGCGGTAACATTCATTGACAACTGGGACCTCTTCTATGGCAGAAATGACATGTATGCCAGGGATGGGGTTCACTTATCTAGGTGTGGGGTGGGAGCACTGGCCAACGCAGTGGAGGGAGCTGTTAGGTCTTTAAACTAGGAATAGTTAGTGGTATGGGTTTTGGCGGGAAAACTGTGAAGTCGCAGGGTAGTAACATGAGTACTAGGAGAACTAGTAATAGGCAAAATGAGGTGGATATTGGAAAGCCAGTGGCACTAATTGACAAGGACGGTAATAAGTTTAGTGGAATAACAGAAAGGAGCAGGAAGGGTAAAGAGAGTGGAGGGTCATTAAAAATTTATTACACAAATAGTCGCAGTGCTAGGAATAAGATGGACGAGATGAGACTAGTTGCTAGTGCAGGTAACATAGATGTAATTGCCATTACTGAGACGTGGTTTAATTCAAAAAGTCGGGACATGCCTGCAGAATGTCACATTCAGGGTTTTAAATTGTTCCAAGTAGATAGAAGTATCGGGAAGGGGGGTGGGGTGGCATTGTATGTCCGAGATCGCTTGAACTGTTGCATAAAAACGGGTATTAAGTCTGAAGTAACACACACAGAGTCTGTTTGGATAGAATTTTCAGAGGGGTATGAAAAATTAATTTTAGGTGTGATATACCGTCCCCCAAATTTAGATAGGGACCAAGGGAGACTACTATGGGAGGAAATTGTTAGGGCCACAAGGCACGATAATGTAGTAATTCTAGGAGACTTTAACTTTAGTCATATTGATTGGAATTTCTTGACTGGGAATTTAGAATCATACGATTTCTTAGAAGTAGTTCAGGATTGTTTTTTGAAGCAGTTTGTGACAGAACCTACAAGGGGAAATAACCTGCTTGACTTAGTTCTGGCAAACAATGAATCCCTTGTTAATAATTTAGAAGTTTCAGAGGAACTGGGTGCTAGCGACCACAAATCAATTACATTTAGAATTGAATGGAAGTATGATAGTAGGGATAACTCAGTAACAGTCCCAGATTTTCGCTTAGCAGATTACGATGGGCTTAGAGAACACTTATCATCTGTTGACTGGGGAAACGAAGAGAGCTATCAATATGACAGTTTTCTGAACACAATACATGCTGCTCAAAGAACGTTTATCCCTTATAAGGAAATTAGATCAAATAGAAATGACCCAAAATGGATGAATAATAGGCTGAAATATCTACTAGGGCATAAGAAAGGAATTTATAGGCGTATCAAAAGAGGCGAGGGTCATCTTATGAATCAGCATATTGACATTAAGAGGGACATTAAAAAGGGGATAAGAAAAGCTAAAAGGGACTATGAAATTAAAGTTGCTAGGGATTCTAAAACTAACCCAAAAAGTTTTTTCCAGGTATATAGAACAAAAGTCAGAGATAAGATAGGTCCCCTTAAAAATAACTATGGGCATCTTACTGACAAAGAGAATGAAATGTGCTCGATTTTAAATAATTATTTTCTCTCGGTTTTTACACAGGAAGACACTAATAATATTCCGGTAATTAATTTTTATAGTGGATCAGAAGAAGATAAATTATGTAACATCACAGTCACTAGTGAAATGGTTGTGAAGCAGATAGACCGACTGAAGCAAAATAAGTCACCGGGTCCTGATGAGGTTTTTTCAAGGGTTCTTAAGGAATGCAAAATGGAAGTCTGTGAACCATTAACTAATATTTTTAATTTATCTCTTCAAACAGGTGTAGTGTCTGATATGTGGAAGATGGCTAATGTAATTCCTATTTTTAAAACAGGGGACAAGTCGTTACCGTCAAATTACCGCCCAATAAGCCTGACCTCAATTGTAGGCAAGTTGCTAGAGTCAGTTATAGCTGAGGTTATAAGAAGCCATCTCGATAAGCATAGCTTGATTAATGATACTCAGCATGGATTCTCAAGAGGCCGGTCTTGTATAACTAATTTATTAACTTTCTTCAGTAAAGCTTTTGAGGCTGTTGACCACGATAAAGAATTTGATATTGTTTACTTAGATTTTAGTAAGGCATTTGATAGAGTTCCGCACCAAAGACTGTTGAAGAAAGTAGCAGCTCATGGCGTTGGGGGAAGAGTGCTCTCGTGGATCGAATCATGGCTCACAGACAGGAAGCAGAGAGTGTCCATAAATGGGGTTAAATCCGAGTGGGGATCAGTAACAAGTGGCGTTCCACAGGGATCAGTCTTGGGCCCGTTGTTGTTTATAATATATATCAATGATCTTGATGAAGGAATTGCTAGTGATATGAGCAAATTCGCCGATGACACGAAGATAGGTAGGATAATTGATTCAAACGTAGATGTTAGGGAACTTCAGGAGGATTTAGACAAACTCTACTCTTGGTCAGAAAAGTGGCAGATGCAGTTCAATGTAGATAAATGCAAGGTTCTGAAGCTCGGGAGTGTCCATAACCCTAGCACTTATAAGTTAAATAATGTAGAACTTAGCCATACAGATTGCGAAAAGGACTTGGGGGTTATGGTAAGCAGCAACCTTAAACCAAGACAGCAATGCCTAAGCGTACGTAATAAGGCAAATAGATTACTGGGATTTATATCAAGAAGTGTAAGCAACAGAAGTCCAGAGGTCATACTGCAGCTTTATACATCATTAGTAAGGCCTCACCTAGATTATGCAGCTCAATTCTGGTCTCCATACTACAGAATGGACATAAATTCCTTAGAAAACATTCAGCGTAGGATGACTAAATTAATACATAGCATTAGAAATCTTCCTTATGAAGAAAGATTGAAGACTCTTAAGTTACATTCACTTGTTAGACGAAGAATGAGGGGAGACCTGATCGAAGTGTATAAGTGGAAGGTAGGTATTAATAAAGAGGATATTAACAAGGTCTTGAGGATATCTCTCCAAGAGAGAACCCGCAGTAATGGATTTAAATTAGATAAGTTTAGATTTAGAAAGGACATAGGAAAGTATTGGTTTGGAAATAGGGTAGTTGATGAGTGGAACAGTCTACCTAGTTGGGTTATTGAGGCTAGGACATTGGGTAGTTTCAAATTTAGGTTGGATAAGTACATGAGTGGGAGGGGTTGGATTTGAGAGGGACTTGCACATCGGAGCTTGTTTCTTGGGTGGCACTGAAAATTGGGTTGGTCAAATGTTTGTTAGTGGGATGAATTGTAAAGGACCTGCCTAGTATGGGCCAACAGGCCTGCTGCAGTGTTCCTCCTTTCTTATGTTCTTATGTTCCTATGAACAAGAGAGGGCCTAAAACTGATCCTTGTGGAACGCCACTAGTGACAAATCCCCATTCAGATTTCACTCCATTAATGGTAACTCTCTGCTTTCTATTGGTAAGCCATGCCTCAATCCATGCTAGAACTTTACCTCCTATACCATGAGCTGCCACTTTTCTTAAGAGTCTCTTGTGAGGTACTCTGTCGAAGGCTTTACTAAAATCCAAATAAACAATATCATATTCCTTATCACTGTCAACTGCCTCAAATGTTCTATTGAAGAACGTCAGTAAGTTTGTCAGGCAGGAACGACCTCTCGTGAATCCATGCTGAGATTCATTTATCAAGTTATGCTCTTCAAGGTGACTTCTGATAATGTCAGCTATAATTGATTCTAATAACTTGCCCACTATAGATGTCAGGCTTATTGGACGGTAATTTGAAGGAGTGGACTTATCCCCTGATTTGAATATAGGAACCACATTAGCCATCTTCCACATCTCTGGCACAACACTGGTAAGGATGGACGCATTGAATACACTCGTTAATGGCTGACTAAGCTCCATCTTGCATTCCTTAAGTACCCTTGAAAACAACTCATCGGGTCCCGGGGATTTATTTTGTTTCAGTTTGTCTATCTGTTTAGTAACCATGTCCCTCGTGACAGTAATATTAGTTAACTTAAATTCATCAGGAACTAAATAGCATCAGAAATCTTCCTTATGAAGAAAGATTGAAGACTCTTAAGTTACATTCACTTGTTTGACGAAGAATGAGGGGAGACCTGATCGAAGTGTATAAGTGGAAGATAGGTATTAATAAAGGGGATATTAATAAGGTCTTGAGGATGTCTCTCCAAGAGAGAACCCGCAGTAATGGATTTAAATTAGATAAGTTTAGATTTAGAAAGGACATAGGAAAGTATTGGTTTGGAAATAGGGTAGTTGATGAGTGGAACAGTCTACCTAGTTGGGTTATTGAGGCTAGGACTTTGGGTAGTTTCAAATCTAGGTTGGATAAGTACATGAGTGGGAAGGGTTGGATTTGAGTGGGACTTTCACATCAGTGCTTATTTCTTGGGTAGCATTGAAAATTGGGTTGGGTAAATGTTTTGTTAGTGGGATGAATTGTAAAGGACCTGCCTAGTATGGGCCAGCAGGCCTCCTGCAGTGTTCCTCCTTTCTTATGTTCTTATGTTCTTATGTTGAAAAGCAAAAAGGGATTATGAGGATAAGGTTGTAAGGGATTCAAAGACTAACCCAAAAGGGCTCTTTCAGCAATACAGAAGTGAGATTAGGGACAAGATAGGCCCACTTAAGAGTAACTCTGGTCAGATCACTGACAGTGATAAGGATATGTGTGAAATTCTTAATACCTACTTCCTCACAGTTTTCACCCAGGAAAATACTAGCGATATTCCTGAAATAATAGATTATGTAGAACAGGACGATAATAAACTATGCACGATTGCGGTAGCTAGTGACATAGTCCTCAGACAAATAGAGAAACTAAAACCTAACAAATCCCCAGGCCCTGATGAACTGTTTGCAAGGGTGTTAAAGGAATGTAAAGAGGAACTTAGCATACCTTTGGCTAATCTTTTTAACATATCACTAAAAACTGGCATACTGCCTGATAAGTGGAAAATGGCAAATGTGATACCTATTTACAAGGCAGGTGACAGGTCCTTGGCTTCGAACTATAGACCAATAAGCCTTGCCTCCACAGTGGGAAAATTTATGGAATCAATAATTGCCGAAGCAATTCATAGCCATCTTGATAGGCACAAATTGATTAATGAATCTCAACACGGTTTTACAAAGGGGCGTTCTTGTCTTAAGAATTTACTAACTTTTTTCACTAAGGTGTCATGGTAATGAATATGATATTGCATATGTGGACTTCAGTAAGGCTTTAGATAGAGTTCCACACCAGAGGCTATTGAGGAACACACGGAATAGGAGGAGAAATTTTTTCCTGGGTAGAGGCATGGTTGACAAGTAGGTAGCAGAGAGTTTGCATAAATGGGGAGACATCAGAATGGGGGCACGTCACAAGCGGTGCTCCACAGGGGTAAGTGTTGGGCCCGTTGTTGTTCACAATTTACATAAACGACATAGATGAGGGAATAAATAGCGACATAAGCAAATTTGCTGATGACACCAAAATGGGCCGTCTAATTCATTCTAATGAGGACACTAGAGCACTCCAGGATGATTTGAATACTGATGTAATGGTCGGAAAAGTGGCAGATGCAGTTTAATATAGACAAATGCAAAGTTCTAAATGTTGGGCAGGAAAATAACCGTGCCGCATATAAACTAAATAATGTAGATCTTAATACTACTGATTGCTAAAAGGATTTAGGAGTTCTGGTTAGCAGTAATCTAAAACCAAGACAACAGTGCATTAGTGTTCACAATAAAGCAGAATTCTTGGCTTCATATCTAAAAGTATAATTAATAAAAGTCCTCAGGTTGTTCTTCAACTCTATATATCCTTGGTTAGGCTTCATTTAGACTATGCTGCTCAGTTCTGGCCACCATATTACAGAATGGATATAAATGCTCTGGAAAACGTACAGAGGAGGATGACAAAGATGATCCCTTGTATCAGAAATCTTCCCTATGAGGATAGACTGAGGGCCCTGAATCTGCACTCTCTCGAAAGGGAGGATATGATGGAGGTGTATAAGTGGAAATTAGGAATAAATAAAGGGGATGCAAATAGCGTGCTGAAAATTTCCAGCCAAGACAGGACTCGCTGCAATGGTTTCAAGTCGGAAAAATTCAGATTCAGGAAGGATATAGGAAAGCACTGATTTGGTAATAGAGTTGTGGATGAGTGGAACAAACTCCCGAGTACAGTTATTGAGACTAAAACGTTGTGTAGTTTTAAAAATAGGTTAGATAAATACATGAGTGGGTGTGGGTGGATGTGAGTTGGACCTGACTAGATTGTGCTGCTGGGTCTGGTGCCGTGCTCCTTCCTTGAGTGGAGGTGACCAGACTGGGTGGGTCACTGGGCTGATCCGGGGGGAATACATGGACCTGCTCTGCATGGGTTAGTAGGCCTGTTGCTGTGTTCCTTCTTTCTTATGATCTTATGTTCTTATTTTTAAAACTACACAACATTTTAGCCTCAATAGCCTCTTAAGTGGGCCTATCTTGTCCCTAATCTTACTTCTGTATTCCTGAAAGAACCCTTTTGGGTTAGTCTTTGAATCCCTTGCGACATTAGGTTCACACACACGTTTACACCCACACATTATCACATATACAGACTCACACACACTCTCTCCCCCCTGCACCCTCCCCCACATATCTGCCACTCCTTCCCCAGATCCCCCCTGTCTCTCTCACCCTCCTTCTCCCTTTCGTCTCCCTCTTTTCCCCTCTACTTTTCCCATTCTCCCTCTTTCCCCCTCTACTTCTCCCATTCTCCCCCTTTGCTTCTTCTTCTTCCTCACTCCCCAAATTCCCCAATCGATCGCCCTCTCCACCCCTCTACCATTTAGCCACTGTCTTCAGGTTCCTCCTCTACCACCACACTCGGACAAACACACCACAAAACAAACACACAGAATTTCATAAATTTTTCATTCTGTGGCAACCAGAAAAAACAAAAGAAAATGGGTTGCCAGAGAGCATGAAGATAAACCAGGGGACTGGAGGAGTCTGCAAAGGAAGAATGGGCAGCAGAGTTCATGAAAAGGGGACATGAGTAGGGAAAGAAGCTAGAAGACCTTAGCATGAGAATGGAAGAGAGGGTAGATGCAGAATGCAAAAAGTGGGAGATGCAAGTCACAACAGCAGAGGCTAGGATACAGAGATTAGAAAAGGCACTGAAAAATCTGAAACAGCCTGACGAACTAAAGAACAACCACACTTAGGTGAGTACACACTCAGGCTCAAGCCTGCCACAAACACTGTCTTTAAAGGATGTTCTGTTTCTTTATTGGCATCTTGGATGTTTCTTCATCCATAACCGAAATTTTAAATATATATTACAATAAAAGTAAGACACAATTCTGTCTACGACTCTAAATCATGTGTTGATTAACACAACTAAAATAATTTATTCTTTGTGATTTACAACAGACTTAAATTATAAAAACATGTTTGTATATAACTAACATATTTTAAGGAAGGTTTAACTAAAAATTTCGGAACCAAACTGAATAATTTAGAAAAAAAAATTAGAAAATTTTAATTTTCTTAAATGTATACTAATTAACTCAAGTATAGGAAAGATGAAGAATGTAAAACGATTCACACAAAAAAATATTAGGTGCAAAAAACGTTATTTTTAATTTCTCAAAAAGAAATCTTACTGAAATTGGAAAAGATGTCTTTGTGGGTTTGGTTGTCGAATTACCAGCGTCCACACTTACATTACTAGTTTCCACACTTATATTGCCAGTGTCGACACTTATATTACCAGTGTCCACACTTACATTACCAGTGTCCACACTTATATTACCAGTGTCCACACTTATAATGCCAGTGTCGACACTTATATTACCAGTGTCCACACTTACATTACCAGTGTCCACACTTATATTACCAGTGTCCACACTTATAATGCCAGTGTCCACACTTATATTATCAGCGTCCACACTTATATTACTAGTTTCCACACTTATATTACCAGTGTCGACACTTATATTACCAGTGTCCACACTTATAATGCCAGTGTCCACACTTATATTATCATCGTCCACACTTATATTACTAGTTTCCACACTTATATTACCAGTGTCGACACTTATATTACCAGTGTCCACACTTACATTACCAGTGTCCACACTTAAATTGCCAGTGTCCACACTTATAATGCCAGTGTCCACACTTATATTACCAGTGTCCACACTTATATTACCAGCATCGACACTTGTTTTACCAGTGTCCACACTTATATTTTCAGAGTCCACACTTAAATTACCAGTGTCCACACTTATATTACCAGTGTCCACACCTATATTACCAGTGTTCACACTTATATTGCAGTGTCGACACTTATATTACCAGTGTCCACACTTATGTTACGAGTGTCCACACTTACATTTTCAGTGTCCAAACTTAAATTACCAGTGTCCACACATATACTACAAGTGTCCACACCTACATTACCAGTGTCCACACTTATATTACCAGTGTCGACACATATATTACCAGTGTCCACACTTACAGTACCAGTGTCCACACTTAAATTACCAGTGTCCACACTTATATTATCAGTGTCCATAACTATATTACCAGTGTCAACACTTACATTACCAGTGTCCACACTTATATTACCAGTGGCCACACTTATATTACCAGTGACCACACTTACATTACCAGTGTCCACACTTATAATACCAGTGACCACACTTATATTACCAGTGTCCACACTTATATTACCAGCGACCACACTCATATTACCATTGTCCACACTTATATTACCAGAGTCCGCACTTAAATTATAAGTGTCCACACTTACATTACCAGTGTCCACACTTATATTACCAGTGTCCACACTTGTATTACCAGTGTCCACACTTACAGTACCAGTGTCCACACTTAAATTACCAGTGTCCACACTTATATTATCAGTGTCCATAACTATATTACCAGTGTCCACACTTACATTACCAGTGTCCACACTTATATTACCAGTGGCCACACTTATATTACCAGTGAACACACTTACATTACCAGTGTCCACACTTATAATACCAGTGACCACACTTATATTACCAGTGTCCACACTTATATTACCAGCGACCACACTCATATTACCATTGTCCACACTTATATTACCAGAGTCCGCACTTAAATTATAAGTGTTCACACTTACATTACCAGTGTCCACACTTATATTACCAGTGTCCACACTTATATTACCAGTGTCCACACTTACAGTACCAGTGTCCACACTTAAATTACCAGTGTCCACACTTATATTATCAGTGTCCATAACTATATTACCAGTGTCCACACTTACATTACCAGTGTCCACACTTATATTACCAGTGGCCACACTTATATTACCAGTGAACACACTTACATTACCAGTGTCCACACTTATAATACCAGTGACCACACTTATATTACCAGTGTCCACACTTATATTACCAGCGACCACACTCATATTACCATTGTCCACACTTATATTACCAGAGTCCGCACTTAAATTATGTGTCCACACTTACATTACCAGTGTCCACACTTATATTACCAGTGTCCACACTTATATTACCAGTGTCCACACTTAAATTACTAGCGTCCACACTTAAATTATCAGTGCCCACACGTAAATTACCAGTGTCCACACTTAAATTACAAGTGTCCACACTTACACTACCAGTGTCCACACTTAAATTACCATTGTCGACACTTAAATTACCAGTGCCCACACATAAATTACCAGTGTCCACACTTAAATTATCAGTGTCCAAACTTTAATTACAAGCGTCCAAACCTATTTTACCAGTGTCCACTCTTAAATTACCAGTGTCACACGTATATTACCAGTGTCCACACTAATACTACCACTGTACACACTTAAATTATCAGTGTCCGAACTTATATTACCAGTATCAACACTTAAATTACCAGTGTCCACACTTAAATTACCAATGTGTACACCTATATTACCAGTGTCAACACATAAATTACCAGTGTCCACGCTTATATTACCAGTGTCTACACTTATATTATCAGTGTCCACAATTATATTACCGGTGCCCACACTTAAATTACCAGTGTCCACAGTTAAATTACAAGTGTCCACACTTAAATTATCAGTTTCCACACTTATGTTACCAGTATCCACACTTAAATTACCATTATGCACACTTAAATTACCAGTGTACATACTTAAATTACCCAAGTTCATACTCATATTACCAGTATCCACACTTAAATTATCAGTGTCCAAAGAAAAATTACCAGTGTCAACACTTAAATTACCATTGTCCACACTTAAATTACCATTGTCCACACTTAAATTGCCAGTGTCCACAATTATATTATCAGTGTCCATAACTATATTACCAGTGTCCACACTTACATTACCAGTGTCCACACTTATATTACCAGTGGCCACACTTATATTACCAGTGAACACACTTACATTACCAGTGTCCACACTTATAATACCAGTGACCACACTTATATTACCAGTGTCCACACTTATATTACCAGCGACCACACTCATATTACCATTGTCCACACTTATATTACCAGAGTCCGCACTTAAATTATGTGTCCACACTTACA
The DNA here is from genome assembly GCF_038502225.1 of Cherax quadricarinatus. NCBI lineage: Eukaryota > Metazoa > Arthropoda > Malacostraca > Decapoda > Parastacidae > Cherax > Cherax quadricarinatus. The sequence continues at coordinate 88,916 of NW_027196209.1, read as the reverse complement.
TTACCAGTGTCCACACTTATATTACCAGTGTCCACACTTATATTACCAGTGTCCACACTTAAATTACTAGCGTCCACACTTAAATTATCAGTGCCCACACGTAAATTACCAGTGTCCACACTTAAATTACAAGTGTCCACACTTACATTACCAGTGTCCCCACTTAAATTACCATTGTCGACACTTAAATTACCAGTGCCCACACATAAATTACCAGTGTCCACACTTAAATTACCAGTGTCGACTCTTTTATTACCAGTGTCCATACTTATTGTACCAGTATCCACACTTAAATTACCAGTGTTCACACTTAAATTATCAGTGTCCAAACTTTAATTACAAGCGTCCAAACCTATTTTACCAGTGTCCACTCTTAAATTACCAGTGTCACACTTATATTACCAGTGTCCACACTAATGCTACCACTGTACACACTTAAATTATCAGTGTCCGAACTTATATTACCAGTATCAACACTTAAATTACCAGTGTCCACACTTAAATTACCAATGTGTACACCTATATTACCAGTGTCAACACATAAATTACCAGTGTCCACGCTTATATTACCAGTGTCTACACTTATATTATCAGTGTCCACAATTATATTACCGGTGCCCACACTTAAATTACCAGTGTCCACAGTTAAATTACAAGTGTCCACACTTAAATTATCAGTTTCCACACTTATGTTACCAGTATCCACACTTAAATTACCATTATGCACACTTAAATTACCAGTGTACATACTTAAATTACCCAAGTTCATACTCATATTACCAGTATCCACACTTAAATTATCAGTGTCCAAAGAAAAATTACCAGTGTCAACACTTAAATTACCATTGTCCACACTTAAATTACCATTGTCCACACTTAAATTGCCAGTGTCCACAATTATATTATCAGTGTCCACACTTAAATTACCAGTGTAGACACTTAAATTACCAGTGTCCACACTTATATTACCACTTTCCACTCTTTAATTACCAGTGTTCACACTTAAATTACCAGTGTCCTCACCTATAATATCAGTGTTCACACTTAAATTACCAGTGTGTACAATTACATTATCAGTGTTCGCACTTAAATTACCAATGTAGACACTTAATTTACCAGTGTCCACAATTATATTACTTGTGTCCACACTTAAATTACCAGTTTCCAAAATTATATTACCAGTGTCCACAGATAAATTACCAGTGTCCACACTTAAATTACCAGTGTACACACTTAAATTATCAGTGTCCACAATTATATTATCAGTGTCCGCATTTAAATTACCAGTGTCCACACTTACATTACCAGTTTAAACACTTACGTTACCAGTGTCCACACTTAAATTACCAGTGTCTACACTTAAATTACCAGTGTCTTCAATCATATTATCAGTGTCTGCACTTAAATTACCAGTGTAAACACTTAAATTACCAGTGTAAACACTTAAATTGCCAGTGTTCACACTTATATTACTAGTATCCACATTTATATTACAAGTCCCCATACTTAAATTACCAGTGTCCTCACCTATATTATCAGTGTCTACACTTATATTACAAGTGACCACAATTATATTACCAGTGTCCACACTTAAATTACCAGTGTACACACTTATATTACCAGTGTCCACACTTAAATTACCAGTGTCCACACTTATATTACCAGTGTCCACACTTATATTAATAGTGTCCACACTTACATTACCAGTGTCCACACTTAAATTACTAGCGTCCATACTTAAATTACCAGTGCCCACATATACATTACCAGTGTCTGCACTCAAATTACAAGTGTCGACACTTATATTACCAGTGTCCACACTTAAATTACTAGCGTCCATACTTAAATTACCAGTGCCCACATATACATTACCAGTGTCCACACTTAAATTACCAGTGTACACACTTATATTACCAGTCTCCACACTCAAATTACAAGTGACCACAATTATATTACCAGTGTCCACACTTAAATTACCAGTGTACACACTTATATTACCAGTGTCCACACTTAAATTACCAGTGTCCACACTTATATTACCAGTGTCCACACTTACATTACCAGTGTCCACACTTAAATTACTAGCGTCCATACTTAAATTACCAGAGCCCACATATAAAATACCAGTGGTGCACTTATATTACCAGTGTCCACACTTAAATTACTAGCATCCATACTTAAAATACCAGTGTCCACATATATATTACCAGTGTCTGCACTCAAATTACAAGTGTCGACACTTATATTACCAGTGTCCATACTTATAGTACCAGTATCCACACTTAAATTACCAATTTTCACACTTAAATTATCAGTGTCCAAACTTAAATTACCACCGTCCAAACCTATTTCACCATTGTCCACACTTAAATTACCAGTGTCACACTTATATTTCCAGTGTTCACACTTAAATTACCAGTGTCCACACTAATACTACCACTGTACACACTTAAATTACCGGTGTCCAAATTTAAATTACCAGTGTCCACACTTAAATTACCAGTGTCCTCACTTACATTATTAGTGTCCATATTTATATTACCAGTGTCCACAATTATAGTACCAGTGTCCACACTTAAATTATCAGTGTCCACACTTATGTTACCTGTTGAGAAGTGGTTTACCAGCTAAGGTCAATGATTAAATATAGTGGGTACTTAGTTGGATAAGACAGCTATCGCCCACACAGCCGCCCCTGCAGGCGAGGTCTTGAGAGAGAGCTGTCTTGACCACTTTGTAACGGGCTGTAATAGAGTATATTATGTATGATTATAAATTATCCCTAGGGGGTATAGTATCAGCATATTTCATTCACTGATTGCTGACAACATTGACTTGTGTGGGCTCAAAAGTCCGCAACTCACTGCCGACTATAGGTTGATTACAAACTCCCTGCAACTCAAGAACTTCGCAGTCCTCTGTATCACATGGTAATTCATAACCTACCTTGCTCTTGTAGCGTGAGCTATGGTCTTCTTTACACCCTTGACAGGTATCGGTGACTTGATAGGAGCTGAAGTGTCCTTGGATGTCCACGTCTTTCATAGTCTAGGAATATGCACACTGGTACACTATGTTCCACAAGGTTTGTCTTTATTGTTCACAATCTTATCAATAAAGAAGCTGATCACACTTCCCTTTAAGTGTTTATTGTGTTTTGTGAGACACTTTGTTCACACTAATGCATGGATCAGTGTTCTTTGTTAGTTATCCTGGCGTCAGTATGACTCCCAGTAGGGTGAAAAGTAATTTGACCTCACAGCCTCCTACGCCACTACAATGCACCGAGAACATAATGGAAAAGCTGACCTAGTACTTTTTGCTTCCTTGCCAAACTTCATCCATGAAGCAAAGCAGAATGCTTGATTCTTGCTGTCTTAAGCATAGACAACAATGTACACTATCTTTACCATGGTAAAGATAGCCCTGAGGGGTCCAGCCCTCTCAAAAGGGGCAACCATCTTGTTTACTGCTACAGCGAGTAGTTGATCCCCGATGAAATACGAGTATGTGACGTGGTCAAGCGACCGTCGCTCCTTGCAAGAGCCCAGTGTTGCAAAGAGTAGTTTAATAAGAGACAGTCCATCTCTTACCTTAGCAGGAGAATTAAGGAAAATCCTGCTCCTACTTTATTACCATGGTAAAGATAGTGTACATTGTTGTCTATGCTTAAGACAGCAAGAATCAAGCATTCTGCTTTGCTTCATGTAGGAAGTTTGGCAAGGAAGCAAAAAGTACTAGGTCAGCTTTTCCTTTATGTTCTAGGGGCATTGCAGCAGTGTAGGAGGCTGTGAGGTAGGATTACTTTTGAATCTACTGAGAGAGACATTAACGAGCTGGGATAACAACAAAGAACACTGTTCTGCCTGTTTTGCACAAAAGAATCTCAATAAACACTTACAGAGAAGTGTAATCAGCTTCTTTATTGACATTATCGTGTGAACAGTGTAACAATGAGTGTTGCGATCCAACAGAGTGTAGTGCGACATTCTTCAAAGAACACTATTCTTCAATCAAGACATTGGATATCCGGGCGTAACTACGGGTCAGATACATATACCCAGGTAATTGTAGTAACTCGTGATGTAGTACTATTGTCTGCGCAGTTGAGTATAAAGCTGCGAGTTAATCAGTTATCATAAATCCCGGTGATAAGTGGACCTATGATTCCATGCAAGTAAGTGTTGTCAGCAATCAGTGTCTGATATATGCTGACATAACACCCCCTAGAGGGTAAATTATTATTAATGTATTTACTTTACAGCCCGTTGCAAAGTGGATATGACAGCTTCTCAAGACCTCCCCTGCAGGGGTGGCTGTGCAGGCGTTGAGCTGTCTTTCCAAGCTAAGTTCCCCCTATATTTAATCTTTAACCTTAGCTGGTAAACCATTTCTCAACAATTTGGTCATGCTCAAATCGGATAAAGGCCACAATGTGGTCCAGATATGTTGTACTACAGTGTATAAATTACCTATGAGGCAAGGTCCTTTGAAAAAAAAAGCTGTAAAACTAGTGTTTTACAATATAAATCAGAATAAATGAGTCTTTCCAGACTCAATCACAAAGAATGGGCAGCCAAAAGAATACGGGCACTCGACCAGCATTCACCTAGAGAAATTGGGAGTTGGGTGACTCACCCAACAATAAACGGGGGATGGCACCTGTAATCCACTGCTCTCAAGCTCGAGAAACACTGACCACATCAACAAGTCAGATGACCATCAATTTTTTTTTATTCGCCGGTATTCTCCCGGCCTGGGTCTTTTCCAAGAGTGGTGACCTAGCCTTGACTCCCTAACTGTGAAGTGTCTCGAGACCTAAGTCTCCCATTGGAGGAGGTACAAGTACCCCCTCACCTTTGGGACCAAGTGTCTCCAGGCCTAGCCACATTCCCTGCCTTCACGGGGCTCGCAGGGAGAAGCTAGGCCTATGGTCTGCCATCTTCCCCGCCCCAAAGGAGCTTTTGGGAATGGCAGTCTTGTGAGCTGCAGGTGGTAGCAAGCTCAGGCTTAGTCCACCATCAGTTTGTCTGAGTATATATACACATAGTGTTTTATAATGTTTATAGACAGAAATTAAGAGACAAGATTGTGTTGACGTTTGTTTCTTATAAATTTAACTGTTATATTAAGAGAAACTATATATAAAATGTAAGCTTTCATATATATATTAACAGTGGCATTTATATATGTGTAAGAAATATACATGTGTGATTTACAGTTATACAGTGACATTTATAGTGTATAATTAATGAAGTGTATAACGTTATTTATGATGACTCAACGTTGTCAGGCTGACACAGCAAACTCAAGCCATAAACACCAGCCATATGTACTCTTTACCCTTCATGGTCATTGACCCTGAGATTAAGCAGCTTAGTAGGTCAGGAGTGTCTGATTGATTATTGCTGACTTAAGCATAACAAAACTCAACTGTTCATAGCAGTACAGTGTTTTTTAAACACTCTAAGTGTGATTTTCAGTATACCATTAAAATGGCTTGTTTGAAAACTCAGTTTCAGTTTTTACAGACTAAGATTACACAATTAGAAAATCTAATTTCAGTCTGTATAGGATTAACTCAAGATACAAACGTAGATTTTGATGATCTTGAAGTCAAAATTGAATTACTTACACAACGTCTGGAAATAATTAATTCAGACTATACAAATTATGAAAATAAGTTTTTAGAATCAGATCCATCTGAGGATGAAATTAAAAATGTTTTGGATACTTTTAGTAATCAACAATTAAGGTGGAGAGGAGTACATAAGAACATAAGAACATAAGAAAGGAGGAACACTGCAGGAGGCCTGCTGGCCCATACTAGGCAGATCCTTTACAATTCATCCCACTAACAAAACATTTGCCCAACCCAATTTTCAATGCCACCCAAGAAATAAGTTCTGATGTGAAAGTCCCACTCAAATCCAACCCCTCCCACTCATGTACTTATCCAACCTAGATTTGAAACTACCCAAAGTCCCAGCCTCAATAACCCAACTAGGTAGACTGTTCCACTCATCAACTACCCTATTTCCAAACCAATACTTTCCTATGTCCTTTCTAAATCTAAACTTATCTAATTTAAATCCATTACTGCGGGTTCTCTCTTGGAGAGACATCCTCAAGACCTTATTAATATCCCCTTTATTAATACCAATCTTCCACTTATACACTTCGATCAGGTCTCCCCTCATTCTTCGTCTAAGAAGTGAATGTAACTTAAGAGTCTTCAATCTTTCTTCATAAGGAAGATTTCTAATGCTATGTATTAATTTAGTCATCCTACGCTGAATGTTTTCTAACGAATTTATGTCCATTTTGTAATACGGAGACCAGAACTGAGCTGCATAATCTAGGTGAGGCCTTACTAATGATGTATAAAGCTGCAGTATTACCTCTGGACTTCTGTTGCTAACACTTCTTGATATAAATCCCAGTAATCTATTTGCCTTATTACGTACGCTTAGGCATTGCTGTCTTGGTTTAAGGTTGCTGCTCACCATAACCCCCAAGTCCTTTTCGCAATCTGTATGGCTAAGTTCTACATCATTTAATTTATAAGTACTAGGGTTATGGGCACTCCCAAGCTTCAGAACCTTGCATTTATCTACATTGAACTGCATCTGCCACTTTTCTGACCAAGAATAGAGTTTGTTTAAATCCTCCTGAAGTTCCATAACATCTACGTTTGAATCAATTATCCTACCTATCTTTGTGTCATCGGCGAATTTGCTCATATCACTAGTAATTCCCTCATCAAGATCATTGATATATATTATAAACAACAACGGGCCCAAGACTGATCCCTGTGGAACGCCACTTGTTACAGATCCCCACTCGGATTTAACCCCATTTATGGACACTCTCTGCTTCCTGTCAGTGAGCCATGACTCGATCCACGAGAGCACTTTTCCCCCAATGCCATGAGCTGCCACTTTCTTTAACAGTCTTTGGTGCGGAACTCTATCAAAAGCCTTACTAAAATCTAAGTAAATAATATCAAATTCTTTATTGTGGTCAACAGCCTCAAAAGCTTTACTGAAGAAAGTTAATAAATTAGTTAGACAAGACCGGCCTCTTGTGAATCCATGCTGAGTGTCATTAATCAAGCTATGCTTATCGAGATGGCTTCTTATAATCTCAGCTATAATTGACTCTAGTAATTTGCCTACAATTGAGGTCAGGCATATTGGGCGGTAATTTGACGGTAACGACTTGTCCCCTGTTTTAAAAATAGGAGTTACATTAGCCATCTTCCACATATCAGACACTACACCTGTTTGAAGAGATAAATTAAAAAATATTAGTTAATGGTTCACTGAGTTCCATTTTGCATTCCTTAAGAACCCTTGAAAAAACCTCATCAGGACCCGGCGACTTATTTTGCTTCAGTCTGTCTATCTGCTTCACAACCATCTCACTAGTGACTGTGATGTTACATAATTTATCTTCTTCTAGCCCACTGTAAAAATTAATTACTGGAATATTGTTAGTGTCTTCCTGTGTAAAAACTGAGAGAAAATAATTATTTAAAATCAAGCACATTTCATTCTCTTTGTCAGTAAGGTGCCCATAGTTATTTTTAAGGGGACCTATCTTATCTCTAACTTTTGTTCTATAGACCTGGAAAAAACTTTTTGGGTTAGTTTTAGAATCCCTAGCAACTTTAATTTCATAGTCCCTTTTAGCTTTTCTTATCCCCTTTTTAATGTCCCTCTTAATGTCAATATACTGATTCATAAGATGACCCTCACCTCTTTTGATACGCCTATAAATTCCTTTCTTATGCCCTAGTAGATATTTGAGCCAATTATTCATCCATTTTGGGTCATTTCTATTTGATCTAATTTCTTTATATGGGATAAACGCTCTTTGAGCAGCATGTATAGTGTTCAGAAAACTGTCATATTGATAGCTCTCTTCGTTACCTCAGTCAACAGATGATAAGTGTTCTCTAAGCCCATCGTAATCTGCTAAGCGAAAATCTGGGACTGTTACTGAGTTATCGCTACTATCGTACTTCCATTCAATGCTAAATGTAATTGATTTGTGGTCGCTAGCACCCAGTTCCTCTGAAACTTCTGAATTATTAACAAGGGATTCGTTGTTTGCCAGAACTAAGTCAAGCAGGTTATTACCCCTTGTAGGTTCTGTCACAAACTGCTTCAAAAAACAATCCTGAAATACTTCTAAGAAGTCGTATGATTCTAAATTCCCAGTCAAGAAATTCCAATCAACATGACTAAAGTTAAAGTCTCCTAGAATTACTACATTATCGTGCCTTGTGGCCTTAACAATTTCCTCCCATAGTAGTTTCCCTTGGTCCCTATCTAAGTTTGGGGGACGGTATATCACTCCTAAAATAAGTTTTTCATGCCCCTCTGAAAATTCTATCCAAACAGACTCTGTATGTGTTACTTCAGACTTAATACCCGTTTTTATGCAACAGTTCAAGCGATTTCGGACATACAATGCCACCCCACCCCCCCCTCCCAATACTTCTATCTTCTTGGAACAATTTAAAACCCTGAATATGACATTCCGTACGCATGTCCCGACTTTTTAAATTAAACCACGTCTCAGTTAAGGCAAATACATCAATGTTACCTACACTAGCAACTAATCTCAACTCGTCCATCTTATTCCTAGCACTACGGCAATTAGCATAATAAACATTGAAAGACTCTCCTTTCTCTTTACCCTTCCTGCTCATTTCTATTTTTCTACTAAACCTATTACTGTACTTATCACCCAAGGTCCCTGGCTTTTCAATATGTATCTCGTTCTTATTATTACTAGTTCCCCTAGAACTCGTAATATTACTACACTGGGACTTCACTGTTTTCCTGCCAAAACCCATACCACTAACCCACTAACAGGCTATCTGCCGCAAAACTCTGTCACAGAGACCTACTGTAACTAGTGGTCAAACACCTGTTACATCAACACCTGGAACAACAAGTGTCCCAATACCAAGCTTACCTACCTTGTCATTACCGGTTTTCCAAGGTCATAATTATGAAGAATTCATTAGTGGTTTTCAATCCATAGTAAATTCACGAACTGACATAGAGGAGATTGGTAAGTTCAATTACCTTAAATGTCTTGTGAAGGGAGAACCCTATGAAATGATTAAGTCATTTCCGGTGGCTAAAGGCAATTACCAAATAGCCTTACGTGTCTTAGCAGACAATTACTTTGATGTTGACAAGGCCAGGGTTAAAAATGCAGTCTTAATATCAAGCTTGAAGCCACCCAAACATTGTTTTTCAGATTTACAGGCATTTAGAATCACATTAGACAATAGTCTCAGATAATTTGATTGGTTTATCAGTGGTATTGTACAAGATAAGTTGTCACCACAAACTATTGAACGATTAAATATTATGTTCAATAAACGCTATTTCACTTGAGAAGAAATTAGCAATGGTTTACAAACAATAGTTTCATGCATGCAAGCAACGAGACACGATGAAAAATCCACAAATCCCGTGGATAACAAACCTTCAACTCAGTATAAAAAGAGTATACCTTCTCCCACTATACCACAGAATGGGAAATCCCATATAGGCATTTATCAAGCTGTGAATACAACATGCGTACTTTGGGATGGAACACATTGGGCACAGCATTGTAGTCAATACACATCAATGGAGGCACGTAAACAACGTGTTCATCAGCTGAAAAGGTGCATCAAGTGTTTAGGTGAACACAAGGGTATGCATCATACAGCATTATGCCCAAATACTTTTGCTGAACAGCAGAAGACATCCAGAGAATTAGGAAGTCAACAAGCAACAGCATTAAATGGGAGAGATAGGTTTAAAGCGACTGCTCTCCCGATAGCACGTTTTGAGTTATCTCTTAAATTACACAAAACCAATGTGCTAACATTATTTGATCAAGGCTCACAAAGGTCCTTCATAAGAAGATCAGTGTTGCAGAAACTGAATAAACAACCCTATGCCAAAGAACAGTTAGATATAGCTAGGTTGTTTTTCTCAAATTCTGGTAAACAGACATATGACCTAGCCAAAATCACTGTTGGTCTAGGAAACAGGAAAAAGACAGTAGAAGCTGTGGTAGTAGATGATTTGCCTAAGTCTGTGCAGATCCAGGGATTAAAAGAAAGAGTTGAAGCACTGAAAACAGCTAAGGTTAAGTTAGCTTGTCCTGACATACAGACGGACACAATTAGTCCAATTGATTTAATCATTGGAAGTGATTATTATCACTGTTTTGTGCAAAATATAGTAAGTAAACATGATGTTCACTTGCTGAAAACAGCAGGAGGCCACATGATATGTGGTCCCATTCCCTCTCAAAGCGGGAAAGAAGCTGATATTGATTCAGTGGAAAATGTACTAACACACGTCTGGGGTCATAATACACGTCCAGTGTCATAACACGTCCAGTGTCATAACACGTCCAGTGTCATAACATACGTCCAGTGTAATAACACGTTCAGTTTCTTAATACACGTTAAGTGTTAGAACACAAGTCCAGGGTCATAATTCACGTCCAGTGTCATAACACACGTCCAGTGTAATGACACACGCCCAGTGTCATAACACGTCCATTGTCATAACAAACGTTCAGTGTCATAACACACGTCCAGTGTCATAATAACGTCCAGTGTCATAACTCACGTCAAGTGTCATAACGCACGTCCAGTGTAATAACACACGTCCATTCCCACAACACACGTCCAGTGTCATAACACACGTCCAGCGTCATAACACACATCCAGTGTCATAACACACGTTCAGTGTAATAACACACGTCCAGTGTCATAACACAAGTCCAGTGTCACAACACACGTCCAGTGTCATAGCACACGTTCAGTGTCATAAAAAATCTTCAGTGTCATAATACACGTCCAATGTCATAACTCACGTCCAGTGTCATAACACACGTCCAGTGTAATAACACACGTCCATTGTCACAACACACATCCAGTGTCATAACACACGTCCAGTGTCATAACACACGTCTAGTTTCATAACACACGTCCAATGTCGTAACACACGTCCAGTGTAATAATACACGTCCAGTGTCCTAACACACGTCCAGTGTCATAATACACGTCCAGTGTTATAACACACGTCCGGGGTCATAATACATGTCCAGTGTCAAAACACACGTCCAAAGTCAAAACACACGTCCAGTGTCACAACACACGTCCAGTGTAATAGCACACGTTCAGTGTAATAACACACGTCCAGTGCCATAACACACGTGCAGTGTCACAACGCACGTCCAGTGTCATAACACACGAGCAGTGTAATAACACACGTCCAGTGTCACAACGCACGTCCAGTGTCATAACACACGTCCAGTGTTATAACACACGTCCGGGGTCATAATACACGTTCAGTGTCAAAACACACGTCCAGTGTCATAACACACTTCCAGTGTCATAACACACGTCCAGTGTCATAACACACGTCCATTGTTATAACAAACGTCCAGTGTCATAACACACGTCCAGTGTCACAACACACGTCCAGTGCAATAACACACGTCCAGTGTCCTAATACACGTCCAGTGTCATAATACACGTCCAGTGTTAGAACACACGTCCGGGGTCATAATACACGTTCAGTGTCAAAACACACGTCCAGTGTCATAACAAACTTCCAGCGTCATAACACACGTCCAGTGTCATAACACACGTCCATTGTTATAACAAACGTCCAGTGTCATAACACACGTCCAGTGTCACAACACAAGTCCAGTGCAATAACACACGTCCAGTGTCATAACACACGTTCAGTGTCATAACACATGTCCAGTGTAATAGCACAAGTTCAGTGTAATAACACACGTCCAGTGTCACAACACACGTGCAGTGTCATAACACACGTCCAGTGTCATAACACACTTCCAGTTACATAACACACGTAAAGTTTCATAACACACGTCCAGTGTCGTAACAAACGTCCAGTGCAATAACACAAGTCCAGTGTCATAATACACGTCCAGTGTCTTAATACACGTCTAATGTCATAACACACGTCCAGTGTCATAACACACGCCCAGTGTCATAACACACGTCCAGTGTCATAACACGTCCATTGTCATAATATACGTCCAGTGTAATAACACACGTTCAGTGTCATAATGCACGTTCAGTGTCATAATAAACGTCCAGAATCATAACACACGTCAAGTGTCATAACTCACGCCTAATGTTATAACACACGTCCAGTGTAATGACACACGTCCAGTGCTATAACACGTCCTGTGTCATAACACACGTTCACTGTCATAACACACGTCCAGTGTCATAATACAGGTCCAGTGTCATAAATCACTTCCAGTGTCAAAACACACGTCGAGTGTAATAACACACGTCCATTGTCACAACACACATCCAGTGTCATAACACACGTCCACTGTCATAACACACTTCCAGAGTCATAACACACGTTCAGTGTAATAACACACGTCCAGTGTCATAACACAAGTCCAGTGTCACAACACACGTCCAGTGTCGTAACACACGTCCATTGTCACAACGCACGTCCAGTGTCATAACACACGTCCAGTGTCATAACACACGTCCAGTTTCATAACACACGTCCAGTGTCGTAAGACACGTCCAGTGTCATAACACACGTCCAGTTTCATAACACACGTCCAGTGTCCTAATACACGTCCAGTGTCATAACACACGTCCCTTGTCATAACACACGTACAGTGTCATAACACACATCCAGTGTCACAACACACGTCCAGTTCAATAACACACGTCCAGTGTCATAACACACGTTCAGTGTCACAACACATATCCGGTGTAATCGCACACGTTCAGTGTAATAACGCACGTCCAGTGTCATAACACACGTGCAGTGTAATAACACAAGTCCAGTGTCATAACACACGTCCAGTTTCATAACACACGTTCAGTGCAATAACACACGTCCAGTGTCATAACACACGTCAAGTGTCATAACACACGTCCAGTTTCATAACACACTTCCAGTGTCGTAACAAACGTCCTGTGCAATAACACACGTCCAGTGTCATAATAGACGTCCAGTGTCATAATACACGTCTAGTGTCATAACACACGTCCAGTGTCATAACTCACGTCCAGTGTTATAACACAAGTGTGGGGTCATAATACATGTCCAAATGTCATAATACACGCCAACTGTCATAACATACGTCCAGTGTAATAACACACGTCCAGTGTCACAATACACGACCAGTGTCATAATACACGTCCAGTATCATAACACACGTCCAGTGTCATAACTCACGCTTAGTGTTATAACACACGTCCTGGGTCATAATACACGTCCAGTGTCATAACACACGTCCAGTGTAATGACACACGTCCAGTGTCATAACACTTCCAGTGTCATAACACACGTTCAGGGTCATAACACACGTCCAGTGTAATAACACACGTCCATTGACACAACACATGTCCAGTGTCATAACACGCATCCAGTGCCATAACACACGTCCAGTGTCACAATACACTTCCAGTGTCATAGCACACGTTCAGTGTCATAGCACACGTTCAGTGTCATAACACTTGTCCAGTGTCATAATACTCGTCAAATGTCATAATTCACGTCCAGTGTCATAACACACGTCCAGTGTCATAACACACGTCCAGTGTCATAACACACGTCCAATTTCATAACATACGTCCAGTGTCATAACACACGTCCAGTGTCATAACACACTTCCAGTATTATAACACACGTCCAGTGTCGTAACACACGTCCAGTGTAATAACACACGTCCAGTGTCCTAATACACGTCCAGTGTCATAATACACGTACAGTGTTATAACACACATCCAGGGTCATAATGCACGTTCAGTGTCAAAACACACGTCCCTCGTCATAACACACGTCCAGTGTCATAACACACATCCAGTGTCACAACACACGTCCAGTGCAATAACACACGTCCAGTGTCACAACACACGTCCAGTGTCATAACACACGTCCAGTGTCATAACACACGTCCAGTGTCACAACACACGTCCAATGCAAAAACACACGTCCCTCGTCATAACACACGTCCAGTGTCATAACACACATCCAGTGTCACAACACACGTCCAGTGCAATAACACACGTCCAGTGTCACAACACACGTCCAGTGTCATAACACCCGTCCAGTGTCATAACACACGTCCAGTGTCACAACACACGTCAATCGTCATAACACACGTCCAGTGTCATAACACACATCCAGTGTCACAACACACGTCCAGTGCAATAACACACGTCCAGTGTCACAACACACGTCCAGTGTCATAACACACGTCCAGTGTCATAACACACGTCGAGTGTCACAACACACGTCCAGTGCAAAAACACACGTCCCTCGTCATAACACACGTCCAGTGTCATAAAACACATCCAGTGTCAAAACACATGTCCAGTGTAATAGCACACGTTCAGTGTTATAACACTCGTCCGGTGCCTTAACACACGTCAAGTGTCATAACAGACGACCAGTGTCATAGCACACGTCCAGTGTCATAACACACGACCAGTGTCACAACACATGTCCAATGCAATAACATACGCCAAGTGTCTTAACACACGTTCAGTGTCATAACGTCCTGTGTAATAACAATCGTCCTGTGTCACAACGCACGTTCAATGTCATAACACACCTCCAGTGTCCTAATACACGTCCAGTGTCATAATACATGTCCAGTGTTAGAACATACGTCCGAAGACTTAATACGCGTCCAGTGTCAAAACACACGTCCAGTGTCACATCACACGTCCAGTGTCATAACACACGTCCAGTGTCATAACACACGTCCAGTGTCACAACACACGTCCAATGCAAAAACACACGTCCAGTGTCATAACACACGTTCAGTGTCATAACGCATGTCTAGTGTAATAGCACACGTTCAGTGTAATAACACACGTCCAGTGTCACATCATACGTGCAGTGTCATAACACGTCCAGTGTCATAACACATGTCCATTGTCATAACACACGTACATTTTCATAACACACGTCCAGTGTCGTAACAAACGTCCAGTGCAATAACACACGTCCAGTGTCATAATACACGTCCAGTGTCATAATGCACGTCTAGTGTCATAACACACGTCCAGTGTCATAACTCTGGCCATTGTTATAAAACACGCCCAGTGACATAGCACACGTCCAGTGTCATAACACGTGCATTTTCATAACACACGTCCAGTGTCATAACTCACATCCACTGTCACAACACACGTCCAGTGCAATAACACACAAACAGTGTCATAACACAAGTTCAGTGTCACAACACGTCCATTGTCATAATATACGTCCAGTGTAATAACACACGTTCAGTCTCATAATGCACGTTCAGTGTCATAATAAACGTCTAGTGTCATAACACACGTCCAGTGTCATAACTCACGCCTAATGTTATAACACACGTCCAGTGTAATAACACACGTCCAGTGCTATAACACGTCCAGTGTCATAACACACGTCCACTGTCATAACACACGTCCAGTGTCATAATACAGTCCAGTGTCATAACACACTTTCAGTTTCATAACACACGTCCAGTGTCATAACACAATACCAGTGTCACAACACACGTCCAGTGTCATAGCACACGTCCAGTGTCATAACACACTTCGAGTGTCATAACACACGTTCAGTGTAATAACACACGTCCAGTGTCATAACTCAAGTCCAGTGTCACAACACACGTCCAGTATCGTAGCACACGTTCAGTGTCATAATACACGTCCAATGTCATAACTCACGTCCAGTGTCATATCACACTTTCAGTTTCATAACACACGTCTAGTGTCATAACACACGTGTAGTGTCATAACACACGTCCAGTTTTATAACACTCGTCCAGTGCCTTAACACACGTCAAGTGTCATAACACACGTCCATTGTCATAACACACGTACAGTGTCATAACACACATCCAGTGTCACAACACACGTCCAGTTCAATAACACACGTCCAGTGTCATAACACACGTTCAGTGTCACAACACATATCCGGTGTAATCGCACACGTTCAGTGTAATAACACACGTCCAGTGTCATAACACACGTCAAGTGTAATAATACACCTCCAGTGTCATAACACAAGTCCTGTATCACAACACACGTTCAGTGCAATAACACACGTCCTGTGTCACATCACACGTCCAGTTTCATAACACACGTCCAGTGTCGGAGCAAACGTCCATTGCAATAACACACGTCCAGTGTCATAATACACGTCCAGTGTCATAATACACGTCCAATATCATAACACACGTCCAATGTCATAACTCACGATCAGTGTTATAACACACGTCTGGGGTGATAATACACGTCCAGTGTCATAACACGCCCAGTGTCATAACATACGTCCAGTGTAATACCACACGTCCAGTGTCATAATACAAGTCCAGTGTCATAACACACGTCCAGTGTCATAACACACGTCCAATGTCATAACTCACGCCTAGTGTTATAACACACGTCAAGGGTCATAATACACGTCCAGTGTCATAGCACACGTTCAGTGTAATGACACACGTCCAGTGTCATAACACGTCCAGTGTCATGACACACGTTCAGTGTCACAACACACGTCCAGTGTCATAATGCATTTCCAGTGTCATAACTCACTTCCAGTATCATAACACACGTCCAGTGTAATAACACACGTCCAGTGTCACAATACACTTCCAGTGTCATAGCACACGTTCAGTGTCATAACACACGTCCAGTGTCATAATAACGTCCAGTGTCATAACTCACGTCAAGTGTCATAACGCACGTCCAGTGTAATAACACACGTCCATTCCCACAACACACGTCCAGTGTCATAACACACGTCCAGTGTCATAACACACGTCCAGTTTCATAACACACGTTCAGTGTAATAACACACGTCCAGTGTCATAACACATGTCCACTGTCACAACACACGTACAGTGTCATAGCACACGTTCAGTGTCATAACTCCCGTCTAGTGTCATAATACACGTCCAGTGTCATAACTCACGTCCAGTGTCATAACACACGTCCAGTGTAATAACACACGTCCATTGTCACAACACACGTCCAGTGTGATAACACACGTCCAGTGTCATAACACAAGACCAGTGTCACAACACACGTCCAGTGTCATAGCACACGTTCAGTGTCATAACACATGTCCAGTGTCATAATACAAGTCAAGTGTCATAACACACGTCCACTATCATAACACACGTCCTGTGTCATAACACACATCCAGTGTCACAACACACGTCAAGTGTAATAACACACTAACAGTGTCTTAACACACATCCAGTGTCACAACACACGTCAAGTGCAATAACACATCAACAGTGCCATAACACACGTGCAGTGTCATAACACACTTCAAGTGTCATAACACACGACCAGTGTAAAAACACACGTCCAGTGTCACAACGCACGTCCAGTGTCATAACACACGACCAGTGTCATAACACACGTCCACTCTCATAACACACGTTCAGTGTCATAACACACGTAAAGTGTCATAACACACGTCCAGTGTAATAGCACACGTTAAGTGTAATAACACACGTCTATTGTCAAAACACACGTGCAGTGTCATAACACAAGTCCAGTGTCACAACACACGTCCAGTGCAATGACACACGTCCAGTGTCATTACACACGTCCAGAGCCATAACACACGTGCAGGGTCACTACACACGTCCAGTGTTATAACACTCTTCCAGTGCCTTAACACACGTCAAGTGTCATAACAGACGACCAGTGTAATAACACACGTCCAGTGTCATAACACACGTCCAGTGTCATAACACACGTCCAGTGTCATAACACACGTCCAGTGTCATAACACACGTCCAGTGTCATAACACACGTCCAGTGTCATAACACACGTTCAGTGTCATAACACATGTCCAGAGCAATAACACTCGTTCAGTGTAATAACACACGTCCAGTGTCACAACACACGTGCCGTGTCATAACACACGTCCACTATCATAACACACGTCCTGTGTCATAACACACATCCAGTGTCACAACACACGTCAAGTGTAATAACACACTAACAGTGTCTTAACACACATCCAGTGTCACAACACACGTCCAGTATCGTAGCACACGTTCAGTGTCATAACACACGTCCAGTGTCATAACACACGTTTAGTGTAAAAACTCACGTCCATTGTCATAACACACGCCCAGTGTAATAACACACGTCCATTGTCACAACACACGTCCAGTGTCATAACACACGTCCAGTGTCATAACACACGTCCAATGTCACACGTCCAGTGCATAACACGTCCAGTGTCATAACACACGTGTCATAACACACGTCCAGTGTCATAACACACGTCCAGTGTCAATAACACACGTAGTGTCTTAACACACGTTCAGTGTCATAACACACATCCAGTTTCATAACACACGTCCAGTTTCATAACACACGTCCAGTGTTATAAAACACCTCCAGTGTTATAATACACGTCCAGTGTTAGAACACACGTACGGGCTCATAATACGCGTCCAGTGTCAAAACACACGTCCAGTGTCACAACACACGTCCAGTGTCTCAATACTCATCCTGTGTCATAACACACGTCCAGTGTCATAACACATTCGTCCATTGTCATAATACACGTCCAGTGTCATAACACACGTCCAGTGTCACAACTCACGTTCAGTGCAATAACACACGTCCAGTGTCATAACACACGTTCAGTGTCATAACACATGTCCAGTGTCATAACACACGTTCAGTGTCATAACACACGCTCAGTGTAATAACACACGTTCAGTGTCATAACTCAAGTCCAGTCTCACAACACACGTCCAGTGTCATAGCACACGTTCAGTGTCATAACACACGTCCAGTGTCATAACAAACGTCCAGTGTAATAACACACGTCAAGTGCCATAATACACGTTCAGTGTCCTAATACACGGCTAGTGTCATAACACACGTAAAGTGTCAATACTCACGCCCAGTGTTATAACACACGTCTGGGGTCATAATACACGTCCAGTGTCATAACAAACGCCCAGTGTCATAGCATACGTCCAGTGTCATAACACATCCAGTGTCATAACTCACGCCTAGTATCATAACACACGCCCAGTGTCATAACACACGTCCAGTGTAATGACACACGTTCCGTGTCATAACCCGTCCAGTGTCATAACTTACGTTCAGTGTCATAACACACATCCAGTGTCATAATACACATAAAGTGTCATAACTCACGTCAAGTGTCATAACACACATCCAGTGTAATAACACACGTCCAGTGTCATAACACACGTCCAGTGTCATAACACACGTCCAGTGTCATAACACACGTCCAGTGTCATAACACACGTCCAGTGTCATAACACACGTCCAGTGTCATAACACACGTCCAGTGTCATAACACACGTCCAGTGTAATAACACACGTCCAGTGTCATAACACACGTTCAGTGAAATAACACATGTCCAGTGTCATAACACACATCCAATGTCATAACACACGTACAGTTTCATAACACACGTCCAGTGTCGTAACAAACGTCCAGTGCAATAACACACATCCAGTGTCATAATACACGTCCAGTGTCATAATGCACGTCTAGTGTCATAACACACATCCAGTGTCATAACTCAGGCCATTGTTATAACACACTCCCAGTTACATAGTACACGTCCAGTGTCTTAACACGTCCATTATCTTAACACACTTCCAGTGTCATAACACACGTCCAGTGTCACAACTCACGTCCAGTGCCATAACTCATCCAGTGTCACAACACACGTCCAGTGCAATAACACACCAACAGTGTCATAACACACGTTCAGTGTCACAACACATGTCCAGTGTAATAGCACACGTTCAGTGTAATAACGCACGTCCAGTGTCACAACACACTTGATTTGTCATAACACAAGTAGTGTCATTACACACGTTCAGAGTAATAACACAAGTCCAGTGTCATAACACACGTCCAGTGTCATAACGCACATCCAGTGTCACAACACACGTCAAGTGCAATAACTCACCAACAGTGTCATAACACACGTTCAGTGTCACAACGCATGTCCAGTGGAATAACACATGTCCAGTGTATTAACACGCATCCAGTGCCATAACACACGTGCAGTGTCATAACACACGTCCAGTGTAATAACACTCTTCCAGTGCCTTAACACACATCAAGTGTCATAACACACGTCCAGTGTCATAACACACGTCCAGTGTCATAACACACGTCCATTGTCATAACACACGTCCAGTGTCATAACACACGTCCAGTGTCATAACACACGTCCATTGTCATAACACACGTCCAGTGCCATAACACACGTTCAGTGTCACAACACACGACCAGTGCAATAACACACGTCCAGTGTCATAACACACGTCCAGTGTCATAACACACGTCCAGTGCCATAAAACACGTCCATTGTCATAACACACGTCCAGTGTCACAACACACGTGCCGTGTCATAACACACGTCCACTATCATAACACACGTCCTGTGTCATAACACACATCCAGTGTCACAACACACGTCAAGTGCAATAACACACTAACAGTGTCATAACACACATCCAGTGCCATAACACACGTGCAGTGTCATAACACACTTCAAGTGTCATAACACACGACCAGTGTAAAAACACACGTCCAGTGTCACAACGCACGTCCAGTGTCATATCACACGCCCAGTGTCATAACTCACGTCCAGTGTCATAATACACGTCCAGTGTCATAACACACGCCCAGTGTCATAACACACGTCAAGTGTACTAACACACGTCCAGTGTCATAACACACGTCCAGTGTCACAACACATGTCAAGTGCAATAACATACGTCCAGTGTATTAACACACGTTCAGTGTCATAACACACGTCCAGTGTAATAACATACGTCCTGTGTAATAACACACGTCCAGTGTCCTAATACACGTCCAGTGTCATAATACACGTTCAGTGTTAGAACACACGTCCAGTTTCATAAAACACGTTTAGTGCCATAACACACGTGCAGGGTCATAAGTCACGTCCAGTGTTATAACACTTGTCCAGTGCCTTAACACACGTCAAGTGTCATAACACACGACCAGTGTAATAACACACGTCCAGTGTCACAACGCACGTCCAGTGTCATAACACTCGCTCAGTGTCATAACACACGTCCAGTGTCATAACACACGTCTAGTGTCATAACACACGTCCAGTGTCACAACACATGTCCAGTGCAATAACATGCGTCGAGTGTCTTAACACACGTTCAGTGTCATAACACACATCCAGTTTCATAACACACGTCCAGTTTCATAACACACGTCCAGTGTCATAAAACACGTCCAGTGTTATAATACACGTCCAGTGTTAGAACACACGTACGGGCTCATAATACGCGTCCAGTGTCAAAACACACGTCCAGTGTCTCAATACTCATCTTGTCTCATAACACACGTCCAGTGTCATAACACATTCGTCCATTGTCATAATACACGTCCAGTGTCTTAACACACGTAAAGTGTCACAACTCACGTTCAGTGCAATAACACACGTCCAGTGTCATAACACACGTTCAGTGTCATAACACATGTCCAGTGTAATAGCACACGTTCAGTCTAATAACACACGTTCAGTGTAACATCACACGTGCAGTGTCATAACACTAGTCCAGTGTCATAACACACGTCCAGTGTCATAACACACGTCCAGTTTCATAACACACGTCCTGTGTCGTAACAAACGTCCAGTGTAATAACACACGTCAAGTGCCATAATACACGTTCAGTGTCATAATACACGGCTAGTGTCATAACACACGTAAAGTGTCAATACTCACGCCCAGTGTTATAACACACGTCTGGGGTCATAATACACGTCCAGTGTCATAACAAACGCCCAGTGTCATAGCATACGTCCAGTGTCATAACACATCCAGTGTCATAACTCACGCCTAGTATCATAACACACGCCCAGTGTCATAACACACGTCCAGTGTAATGACACACGTTCCGTGTCATAACCCGTCCAGTGTCATAACTTACGTTCAGTGTCATAACACACATCCAGTGTCATAATACACATAAAGTGTCATAACTCACGTCAAGTGTCATAACACACATCCAGTGTAATAACACACGTCCATTGTCACAACACACGTCCAGTGTCATAACACACGTCCAGTGTCATAACACACGTTCAGTGTCATAACACACGTTCAGTGAAATAACACACGTCCAGTGTCATAACACAATACCAGTGTCACAACACACGTCCAGTGTCATAGCACACGTCCAGTGTCATAACACACGTCCAGTGCCATAATACACGTCCAATCTCATAACTCACGTCCAGTGTCATAACACACGTCCATTGTAATAACACACGTCGGTTGTCACAACACACGTCCAGTGCCTTAACACACGTCCAGTGTCATAACACACGTCCAGCTTCATAACACTCGTCCAGTGTCGTAACACACGTCCAGTGTAATACCAAAAGTCCAGTGTCCTAATACACGTCCAGTGTCATAATACACGTCCAGTGTTAGAACACACGTCCGGGGTCATAATACACGTCCAGTGTCAAAACACACGTCCAGTGTCACAACACACGTCCAGTGTCATAACACACGTCAAGTGTCATAACACACGTCCAGTGTCATAACACACGTCCAGTGTCATAACACGCATCCATTGTCACAACACACGTCCAGTGCAATAACACACGTCCAGTGTCATAACACACGTTCAGTGTCACAACACATGTCCAGTGTAATAGCACTCGTTCAGTGTAATAACGCACGTCTAGTGTCACAACACACGTGCAGTGTCATAACACATGTAAAGTGTCATAACACACGTCCAGTGTTATAACAGACTTCCAGTTTCACAACACACGTCCAGTGTTATAACACACGTCCAGTTTCATAACACACGTCCAGTGCAATAACACACGTCCAGTGTCATAATACACGTCCAGTGCCATAATACACATCCAGTGTTATAACTCACGCACAGTTTTATAACGTACGTCTGAGGTCATAATACACGTCCAGTGTAATAACACACGTTCTGTGTCATAATACACGTCCAGTATATAATACACGTCCAGTGTCATAACAGACGTCCAGTGTCGTAACTCACGCCTCGTGTTATAACACACGTCCAGGGTCATAATACACGTCCAGTGTCATAGCACACGTCCAGTGTAATGACATACGTCCAGTGTCATAACACGTCCAGTGTCATATCATACGTTCAGTGTCATAAAACACGTCCAGTGTAATAACACACGTCTATTATCACAACACACGTCCAGTGTCATAACACACGTTCAGTGTCGTAACACACGTCCAGTGTCATAACACACGTTCAGTGTCATAACACACGTCCAGTAACATAATACACGTCCAATGTCATAACTAACGTCGAGTGTCATAACACACGTCCAGTGTCATAACACACATTCAGTGTAATAACACATGTTCAGTGTCATAACACACGTCCAGTGTCATAACAGACGTCCAGTGTCATAACACACGTTCAGTGTCATAACACACGTCCAGTGTCATAATACACGTCCAATGTCATAACTCACGTCCAGTGCCATAAAACACGTCCAGTGTAATAACACACGTCCATTGTCACAACACACGTCCAGTGTCATAACACACGTCAAGTGTCATAACACACGTCCAGTTCCATAACATACGACCAGTGTCGTAACACGTCCAGTGCAATAACACACGTCCAGTGTTCTAATACACGTCCAGTGTCATAATACACGTTCAGTGTTATAACACGCGTCCGAGGTCATAATACACGTCCAGTGTCAAAACACACGTCCAGTGTCACACCACGCGTCCAGTGCAATAACACACGTCCAGTGCAATAACACACGTCCAGTGTCATAACACACGTCCAGTGTCATAACACACGACCAGTTTCATAACACACGTCCAGTGTCGTAACAAACGTCAAGTGCAATAACACACGTAGAGTGTCATAATAGACGTCCAGTGTCATAATACACGTCTAGTGTCATAACACACGCCCAGTGTCATAACTCACGCCCACTGTTATAACACAAGTCTGGATTCATAATACACGTCCAGTGTCATTACACACGCCCAGAGTCATAGCACACGTCCAGTGTCATAACACGTCCAGAGTCTTAACATACGTCTAGTGTAATAACACACGTCCAGCGTCATAATACACGTCCAGTGTCATAATACACGTCCAGTATCATAACACACGTCCAGTGTCATAACTAACGTCTAGTGTTATAATACACGTCCAGGGTCATAATACACGTCCAGTGTCATAACACACGTACAGTGTAATGACACACGTCCAGTGTCTTAACACACGTTCAGTGTCATAATACACGTCCAGTGTCATCACTCACGTCCAGTGTCATAACACACGTCAGTGTAATAACACTTGTCCGTTTTTAACAACACACGTCCAGTGTCATAACACACGTCCAGTGTCATAACACACGTCCAGTGTCACAACACACGTCCAGTGTCATAGCACACGTTCAGTGTCATAACACACGTCCAGTGTCATAATGCACGTCCAATGTCATAACTCACGTCCAGTGTCATATCACACGTCCAGTGTAATAACACACTTCGATTGTCACGACACACGTCCAGTGTCACGACACACGTCAAGTGTCGTAACACACGTCCAGTGTAATAACACACGTCCAGTGTCCTAATACACGTCCAGTGTCATAATACACGTTAAGTTTCAAAACACACGTCCAATGTCACAACACACGTTCAGTGTCATAACACACGTCCAGTGTCATAACACACGTCCATTGTCATAACACAAGTCCAGTGTCACAACACACGTCCAGTGTCATAACACACGTCCAGTTTCATAATACACGTCCAGTGTCGTAACAAACGTCCAGTGCAATAACACACGTCCAGTGTCATAATACACTTCCAGTGTCATAATACACCTCCAGTGTTATAACACACGTCCAGTTTCATAATACACATCCAGTGTCGTAACAAACGTCCAGTGCAATAACACACGTCCAGTGTCATAATACACCTCCAGTGTTATAACACACGTCCAGTGTCATAATACACCTCCAGTGTTATAACACACGTCCGGGGTCATAATACACGTTAAGTGTCAAAACACACGTCCAATGAACTTTTCATGTCAGAGGAAAGAAAGTCTCCCTGATAACATTGAGTATGCATAGTGTATAGTGTATACTACAGTGGCTCCCTAGTATATTGATGATAAAGGCTAAAGTGTCATTTGAAAACAGGTGAATTTGTAAATGAAGTGATAAGCCTATAGAGGAAGGTGCCAGAAGTCGCCAGAAACTTACCACAGGTCAGCTGTTTTTAATAATCTTACAGGCCTGCTAGTGTACTCGCATATAATCTAGTGATACCAGTGAATAGCAGAATACAGTGTTGTAGTAGCAACTAACCAGTATTATAATGGTACTTAGTGGAGTGGAGTGACTTTCATTAGTTTCTTTTCTTGAAATACCAGACGTTACTGTGAATTTCATATAACCTGTAGTTACCAGCGGTCGCAATATACACAACGAGAAGCAATTATTACTACAGAAAAAGCGTCCTTCCTCCAAAATTTGCACCAGTCAACTATAGTGATAATATAGCATTTATAGTGGTGGAGACGGAAAAAAAAAATAGAAAATCCAGATACAGCGATTGATAAACAAGGAGGTGACCGTTCGTCATTGTAGGAGCTGCCAGTAATCACCGGCTCTTCAACACGCAAGTTATACTTTTGTATCAGTCAAATCACATATTACTCGGGTAGATAATTTCCAGTAGATCCTTCATGTGTTAGCTCAAATCACCGACCAGTATGTTTTAAATAAGTGACCCACTGATCAGAGCAGATCGACTGGTCCGGACCCTTGACTGGTCCGAACCCTTGACTGGTCCGAACCCTTGACTGGTCCGAACCCGGGACTGGTTTCAAACAGTTTCGTTGGACAATAAAGCAGACTGCAAACGGATGGGGTTGTAGGCGTCCTTATAAACACAAACATTAAAAATCAGGAACGTGACGGTAAGCTGTCCAATATACAAAAAGAGTTAGAAACAGAAATACAAATAGCTAGAGCTTCATTTAAGGTTATTAATATAATATTCAAGAGGTTGCTAGTAGAATTGCAGTAAATCAACCATTCAAATCATTATGAAGCTGTGTGTAGTCTGCAGTCAATCAAACAAACGGGCTTCCACATGGATAAATTGTCATTTTTGTGGAAATTGGTGTCATGCCCCTTGTGCAGATATCCCAGAACTAGCTACAAGCAGTATTAAAACAGAGAAGTGTTTCTGGGTATGCCCAAATGAGGAAAATCTGTGGACTAAAATCACAAGGGTATTAAAAGAGGACAACATCAAAGCTGCTTTCATAGAAAACCTGGAAGCTTTCTACAACAGATGGGAACATAAAAAGTCTGGGCTGAATGGTACTGCCCTTGATACTGGCCATGTAGTCAGAAACTGTAAGGCTGGAGGTGATGTCCTGGGAGACAGTAATAGTAAAGCTGGAGGTGCTGTCCTGGGAGACAGTAATGGTGAAGCTGGAGATACTGTCCTGGGAGACAGTAATGGTGAAGCTGGAGATTTTGTCCAGGTAGTCGGGAATTATACGCAGGAAGGAATACATATAAATGACCTCATAGGGGACAGGAGCCATAGTAGGGAAACAAGTGTAGTCAAAAATAAGATAAAACCAATATTGCAAACTAGAAATACCGCAGGAAATAGCAAACAAGAGGACTCCAATAGCAATAGTGAGGATAAATTACCAAAAACAACTGGTGGGAGCTCCATTGTTGGTGCTAGGGAGGATAGAAGTAAGACAGGGAAACATGCACCAACAGGGAATACAGTCACAGAAACCCAAGGCAAGCGGAAACCAAGCCTGTGCACATACTATGCACTTGGTATCTGCTGGCATGGGAAATCTGGAAAAACAGATGGGACGTGCAACTATGACCACCCTAGAAAATGCCATGCCCATATGACAACAGGAAAATGCAAACTCCCTTCCTCTAAGCTTTTTCACCCTGAAATGTGTACCTCTTCAGTACAGGAAAGACTGTGCTATAACTTAAATTGCCAGGCATACCATCTAAAGGGGACAAAAAGATACAAAACATCCAGGCCATGGGAAAACCTGGGTAGCCACAGCCACTCAAGAGGGAGAGGTTTTTTAGTTCCAGGAAGGAAAAAAACTGGCAGGAAATGGCAGAAATCGTACACCAAATCCAGTCATTCCTGGAGTGGAACCACAGTCGATGGCCTCCACTCCAAACCAACAGATACAGATACTAATGCCGGAAAAAAAATCCCCCCCCCA
The DNA here is from genome assembly GCF_038502225.1 of Cherax quadricarinatus. NCBI lineage: Eukaryota > Metazoa > Arthropoda > Malacostraca > Decapoda > Parastacidae > Cherax > Cherax quadricarinatus. The sequence goes on along the minus strand of NW_027196209.1, from coordinate 61,526 downwards.
GTACCAACAATACCACCAGTCCGATAACATTCTTCTTTGCAAATATACAGGGTCTAAAGCCAGCAACAAACAACAAAATACCTTTCATCCGTGGACTGCTTGCAGAGGCAAAGGGAATGTTCGCGGCTTTCACTGAGACCCACATAAAGGATCACTTGGACAATGAAATATGGATCCCAGGTTACAACCTATACAGTTGTGACAGAGTGAACAGGCAAAAGGGGGGGGGTTGGCCTGTACATTGCAGAGTCACTTGTTTGCACAGAACTGCTTAATGCCTCAAATGACGTAGTGGAAATTTTAGCAGTAAAGGTCGAGAACCAAAACCTAGTCATTGTGGTAGTCTACAAGCCTCCGGATGCAACATCCCAGCAATTCCAGGAACAGCTGTTAAAAATTGACCACTGTCTGGAAATCTTCCAGCTCCTGCACCCAACATCTTGCTCCTGGGGGATTTCAACTTAAGGCACCTAAAATGGAGGAATATAGCAAATAATATTGTTGCAGTAATAACACCAGGAGGCAGCTCTGATGAAAACTCACACTCACACGAGCTTTTAAATCTCTGCACAAAATTCAATTTAAACCAGCAAATAATAGAGCCTACTAGACTGGAGAATACACTAGACCTCATATTCACTAACAATGATGATCTGATAAGAAATGTCACCATATCAAAAACAATATACTCAGATCACAACATAATTGAGGTTCAGACATGTATGCGAGGAGCCCCAGACCGACAAAATGAGACTAGTCACGAGGGAGCATTCACCAAATTCAACTTCAATAACAAAAACATAAAGTGGGACCAAGTAAACCAAGTCCTAACCGATATAAGTTGGGAAGATATACTAAGCAACACAGACCCAAACTTATGCCTAGAACAGATTAACTCGGTGGCACTCGATGTATGCACAAGGCTTATTCCTCTAAGAAAAAGGAGTAGATGTAAAATAGAAAGAGACAGGCGCTCCCTTTACAGGCGACGGAAAAGAATAACAGAGCGGCTAAAAGAGGTCAATATATCTGAAATGCGCAGGGAGACACTGGTCAGAGAAATAGCAAGCATCGAACTTAAGCTAAAAGAATCCTTTAGGAGTCAGGAATCGCGGGAAGAACTAAAAGCTATAAATGAAATCGAAAGAAACCCAAAGTATTTCTTCTCCTATGCCAAATCAAAATCGAGAACAACGCCCAGTATTGGGCCCCTACTTAAACAAGATGGGTCCTACACAGATGACAGCAAGGAAATGAGTGAGCTACTCAAGTCCCAATATGACTCAGTTTTTAGCAAGCCGCTAACCAGACTGAGAGTCGAAGATCAAAATAAATTTTTTATGAGAGAGCCACAAAATTTGATTAACACAAGCCTATCCGATGTTATCCTGACGCCAAATGACTTCGAACAGGCGATAAATGACATGCCCATGCACTCTGCCCCAGGGCCAGACTCATGGAACTCTGTGTTCATCAAGAACTGCAAGAAGCCCCTATCACGAGCCTTTTCCATCCTATGGAGAGGGAGCATGGACACGGGGGTCGTCCCTCAGTTACTAAAAACAACAGACATAGCCCCACTCCACAAAGGGGGCAGTAAAGCAACAGCAAAGAACTACAGACCAATAGCACTAACATCCCATATCATAAAAATCTTTGAAAGGGTCCTAAGAAGCAAGATCACCACCCATCTAGAAACCCATCAGTTACACAACCCAGGGCAACATGGGTTTAGAACAGGTCGCTCCTGTCTGTCTCAACTACTGGATCACTACGACAAGGTCCTAAATGCACTAGAAGACAAAAAGAATGCAGATGTAATATATACAGACTTTGCAAAAGCCTTCGACAAGTGTGACCATGGCGTAATAGCGCACAAAATGCGCGCTAAAGGAATAACAGGAAAAGTCGGTCGATGGATCTATAATTTCCTCACTAACAGAACACAGAGAGTAGTCGTCAACAGAGTAAAGTCCGAGGCAGCTACGGTGAAAAGCTCTGTTCCACAAGGCACAGTACTAGCTCCAATCTTGTTCCTCATCCTCATATCCGACATAGACAAGGATGTCAGCCACAGCACCGTGTCTTCCTTTGCAGATGACACCCGAATCTGCATGACAGTGTCTTCCATTGCAGACACTGCAAGGCTCCAGGCGGACATCAACCAAATCTTTCAGTGGGCTGCAGAAAACAATATGAAGTTCAACGATGAGAAATTTCAATTACTCAGATATGGTAAACATGAGGAAATTAAATCTTCATCAGAGTACAAAACAAATTCTGGCCACAAAATAGAGCGAAACACCAACGTCAAAGACCTGGGAGTGATCATGTCGGAGGATCTCACCTTCAAAGACCATAACATTGTATCAATCGCATCTGCTAGAAAAATGACAGGATGGATAATGAGAACCTTCAAAACTAGGGAGGCCCAGCCCATGATGACACTCTTCAGGTCACTTGTTCTATCTAGGCTGGAATATTGCTGCACTCTAACAGCACCTTTCAAGGCAGGTGAAATTGCCGACCTAGAAAATGTACAGAGAACTTTCACGGCGCGCATAACGGAGATAAAACACCTCAATTACTGGGAGCGCTTGAGGTTTCTAAACCTGTATTCCCTGGAACGCAGGAGGGAGAGATACATGATTATATACACCTGGAAAATCCTAGAGGGACTAGTACCGAACTTGCACACGAAAATCACTCACTACGAAAGCAAAAGACTTGGCAGACGATGCACCATCCCCATAATGAAAAGCAGGGGTGTCACTAGCACGTTAAGAGACCATACAATAAGTGTCAGGGGCCCGAGACTGTTCAACTGCCTCCCAGCACACATAAGGGGGATTACCGACGGACCCCTGGCAGTCTTCAAGCTGGCACTGGACAAGCACCTAAAGTCAGTTCCTGATCAGCCGGGCTGTGGCTCGTACGTTGGTTTGCGTGCAGCCAGCAGCAACAGCCTGGTTGATCAGGCGCTGATCCACCAGGAGGCCTGGTCACAGACCGGGCCGCGGGGGCGTTGACCCCCGAAACTCTCTCCAGGTAAACTCCAGGTAAACACACGTTCAGTGTCATAACACACGTCCATTGTCATAACACACGTCCAGTGTCATAACACACGTCCATTGTCATAACGCACGTCCAGCGTCATAACTGACTCCCAGTGTTATAACACACGTCTGGGGTCATAATACACGTCCAGTTCATAACACACGCCCAGTGTCATAACATACGTCCAGTGTAATAACACACGTCCAGTGTCATAATACACTTCCAGTGTCATAATACACGTCCAGTATCATATCACACGTCCAGTGTCATAACTAACGCCTAGTGTAATAACACACGTCCAGCGACATAGTACTCGTCCAGTGTCATAACACACGTACAGTGTAATGGCACACGTCCAGTGTCATAACACGTCCAGTGTCATAACACACGTTCAGTGTCATAACACAGGTCCAGTGTCATAATAGACGTCCAGTGTCATAACTCACGTCCACTGTCATACCACACGTCCAGTGTAATAACACACGTCCATTGTCACAACACACGTCAAGTGTCATAACACACGTCCAGTGTCACAACACACGTCAAGTGTCATAACACACGTCCAGTGTCATAACACACGTCCAGAGTCATAACACACGTTCCGTGTAATAACACACGTCAAGTGTCATAACACAAGTCCACTGTCACAACACACGTCCAGAGTCATAACACACGTTCCGTGTAATAACACACGTCAAGTGTCATAACACAAGTCCAGTGTCACAACACACGTCCAGTGTCATAACACACGTCCAGTTTCATAACACACGTCCAGTGTCGTAACTCACGTCCAGTGTAATAACACACGTCCAGTGTAATAACACACTTCGATTGTCACAATACACGTACAGTGTCAAAACACGACCACTGTCACAAAACACGTCCAGTGTCATAACACACGTCCATTGTCATAACACGCGTCCAGTGCAATAACACACGTTCAGTGTCATAACACTTGTTTAGTGTCATAATGCATGTCCAATGTCATAACTCACGTCCAGTGTCATAGCACACGTCCAGTGTAATAACACACTTCGATTGTCACAACACACGTCCAGTGTCATAACACACGTCCAGTGTCATAACACACGTCCAGTTTCATAACACGCGTCCAGTGCAATAACACACGTTCAGTGTCATAACACTCGTTTAGTGTCATAATGCATGTCCAATGTCATAACTCACGTCCAGTGTCATAGCACACGTTCAGTGTAATAACACACTTCGATTGTCACAATACACGTCCAGTGTCAAAACACACGTCCACTGTCACAACACACGTCCAGTGTAATAGCACACGTCCAGTGTCACGTGTGTCATAACACACGTTCAGTGTCATAACACATGTCCAGTGTAATAGCACACGTTCAGTGTAATAACACACGTCCAGTGTCCCATCACACGTGCAGTGTCATAACACACGTCCAGTGTCATAACACACCTGGATACCTGGAGGTTATTCCGGGGATCAACGCCCCCGCGGCCCGGTCCATGACCAGGCCTCCCGATGGATCAGGGCCTGATCAACTAGGCTGTTACTGCTGGCCGCACGCAGTCCGACGTACGAGCCACAGCCCGGCTGATCCGGCACTGACTTTAGGTATCTGTCCAGCTCCCTCTTGAAGGCAGCCAGGGGTTTATTTGCAATTCCCCTAATGCTTGATGGGAGGCTGTTGAACAGTCTTGGGCCCCGGACACTTATGGTGTTTTCTCTTAGTGTACCAATGGCGCCCCTACTTTTTATTGGCGGCATTTTGCATCGCCTGCCCAGTCTTTTACTTTCGTAGGGAGTGATTTCTGTGTGCAGATTTGGGACCATTCCTTCCAAGATTTTCCAAGTGTAGATTATGATATATCTCTCCCTCCTGCGTTCCAACGAGTACAGGTCAAGTGCTTCCAAGCGTTCCCAGTAGTTAAGGTGCTTGACAGAACTTATACGTGCAGTAAAGGATCTCTGTACACTCTCTAGATCTGCGATTTCACCTGCTTTGTATGGAGATGTTAATGTACAGCAGTATTCCAGCCTAGAGAGAACAAGTGATTTGAAAAGGATCATCATGGGCTTGGCATCTCTCGTTTTGAAAGTTCTCATTATCCATCCTATCATTTTCTTTGCACGTGCGATCGTGGCACTGTTGTGATCCTTGAAAGTGAGATCCTCAGACATTACTACTCCCAGGTCCCTTACATTATTTTTCCGCCCTATTGTATGGCCGGAGTCAGTAGTATACTCTGTTCTAGTTATTATCTCCTCCAGTTTTCCATAACGGAGTAGTTGGAATTTGTCCTCGTTGAACATCATATTGTTTACCGTTGCCCACTGGAAAACTTTGTTTATATCTTCTTGGAGGTTAACCGCGTCCTCAGCAGATGACAGCCTCATGCAGATCCTAGTATCATCCGCAAAGGATGATACAGTGCTGTGGTGTATATCTCTGTCTATGTCTGATATGAGGATAAGGAATAAGATGGGGGCGAGTACTGTGCCTTGTGGAACAGAGCTCTTCACTATGGCAGCCTCCGATTTAACTCTGTTGACCACTACTCTTTGTGTTCGATTTGTTAGGAAGTTGAAGATCCATCTCCCCACTTTCCCAGTTATTCCTTTAGCACGTATTTTATGGGCTATTACGCCATGATCGCATTTGTCAAATGCTTTTGCAAAGTCTGTGTATATTACATCTGCATTCTGGTTTTCTTCCAGTGCATCCAAGGCCATGTCATAGTGATCCAGTAGTTGTGAGAGGCAGGAGCGACCTGCCCTGAACCCATGTTGCCCTGGATTGTGCAGATTTTGGGAATCCAGGTGATTTGCAATCCTGCTTCTTAGCACTCTTTCAAAGATTTTTATGATGTGGGATGTCAGAGCTATTGGTCTATAGTTCTTAGCTAATGCTTTGCTGCCACCTTTATGGAGTGGGGCTATATCCGTTGTTTTAAGTGACTGTGGAATTTCACCCATGTCCAAGCTCCTCCTCCATAGTGTACTTAGGGCACGTGAGAGGGGTTTCTTGCAGTTCTTAATGAAAACAGAGTTCCACGAGTCTGGGCCCGGGGCTGAGTGCATAGGCATGTTGTCAATGGCTTTTTCGAAATCTATGGGAGTTAGGGTAATGTCGGAAATCTGGCATACATTTATGGAGTTTTGAGGCTCATTCATGAAGAAGTCATTTGGGTCGTCGATCCTCAGACCGATTAGTGGTTCACTAAACACAGAGTCGTACTGGGATTTCAATATTTCACTCATTTCCTTGTTGTCGTCTGTGTAAGTCCCATCCTGTCTGAGTAAGGGCCCGATACTAGATGTGGTATTTGCCTTGTTTTTGGCATATGAAAAGAAATATTTTGAATTTCTTTCAATTTCACTAATAGCTTTAAGCTCCTCATGCCTCTCCTGGTTCCTGTAAGAGTCATTTAGCTTAAGTTCGATAGTTTCCACTTCCCTGGTCAGCGCCTCCCTTCGTGTATCAGATATTCTAGCACTCCTGAGGAGCTCAGTGACTCTTCGTCGTCTTCTGAAGAGGGAGCGTCTTTTTCTCTCCAGTTTACTCCTGCTCTTCTTCTTTCTTAGGGGAATATGCCTAGAACATGCTTCGGCTACCAGGAAGTTGATCCTTTCAAGGCACTGGTTTGGATCCATGTCATTTAAGACATCTTCCCAACATGTTTCGTTTAGGACATGGTTTACCTGGTCCCAGTTGATGCTCTTGTTGTTGAAATTGTATTTTGTGAAGACACCCTCACAGGTACATGCATTCTGTTGTTCAGGACCCCTATGCATGTACGTCTGGACTTCGATTAGATTGTGATCGGAATTAGTTGTTTTTGATATTCTTATGTCTCTTATCAGGTCCTCATTATTTGTGAAGATAAGGTCAAGTGTGTTTCCTAGTCTTGTTGGCTCCACTATCTGCTGGCTTAAGGTGTGTTTTTCGCAGAGACTTAGTAGCTCATGTGTGTGTGACCTTTCATCTGCGCTACCTCCGGGGATTGTTTCAGCTATAACATTATTTGCTACATTCTTCCACTTTGTGTGCCTTAGGTTGAAATCACCAAGCAGTAAGATGTTTGGGGATGGAGCTGGAAGGTTTTCCAAACAGTAATCGATTTTCAGTAACTGTTCCTTGAACTGTTGGGAGGTTGCATCTGGTGGCTTGTATACAACCACAATGACTAGGTTTTGGTTCTCGATCTTTATTGATAGAACTTCAACTACCTCATTTGTGGTGTTCAGCAACTCCGTGCAGATAAGGGACTCTTTGACATACAGGCCAACCCCCCCTTGTTGCCTGTTTTTTCTGTCGCATCTAAAAAGGTTGTAACCACTTATCCATATTTCACTGTCAAAGTGATCTTTTGTGTGAGTCTCTGTGAAGGCTGCAAACATTGCATTAGACTCCACTAGAAGTCCACTGATAAAAGGTATTTTGTTGTTGGTGGATGGCTTAAGGCCCTGTATATTAGCAAATATGAATGAAGTTGTATTCTGTGTTTGTTGGGGGGATTTTGTTATTGGCATCAGTAGTTGTAATAATTCTGGGGGGCCATGGGTGGCCACTGGCTGCGCCTCCAGTCCAACAAGGCTCCAAGGTGGTGGACTATTTTTGTTATTTCCTTCCATTTTCTTTTTTCGTTTCCTGCCACTAAAAAATCACCTGGAGTTGGGTTGTCGTAGCTACTATTGTTTGTCTTTTGGGGTCTGTGCCTCCTGGTCCCTTTTAGATGGTATGCAGGGCACTCGATGTTGTAACACTGCTTCTGGAGGACCGAGGAGTGGCACATTTTTGGGTGAAAGAAAGTACAGGAAGAGGAACGACACACTCCTTTAGACAGGAGGTCGCTACATTTTTTGGGATGGTCAAAGTTGCATGTCCCATTTTTTTCCCCTGTTTTTCCATGCTTGCAGATGCCCCAAGCATAATATTTGCACAAATTCACCTTTGGTTGAGAATTGTTGGGAGGTGTGTTGTAAATGGGGGGTGGGGCTGGGTCTGGGCCGGCACCAGCACTGAGGGTATTGGTGCTATGCCTGGGGGAGCCTGGGCCGGCACCAGCACTGTGGGTATTAGTGCTATGACTGGGGGATGGGTCTGGGTCAGCACTGGGGCTGGGGGGTGGGGCTGGGGCTATGACTGTGATGGTTGCAGAAGAGTCTACCCCAGAGGAGGGCTCCTCAACTACGTCCAGTGTCATAACACACGATGAGTGTCGTAACAAACGTCCAGTGCAATAACACACGTCCAGTGTCATAATACACGTCCAGTGTTATAACACACGTCTGGGGTCATAATACACGACCAGTGTCATAACACACGCCTAGTGTCATAGCACACGTCCAGTGGCATAACACGTCCAGTGTCATAACATACGTCCAGTGTAACAACACACGTCCAGTGTCATAATACACGTCCAGTGTCATAATACACGGTGGCCTGGTGGCTAAACCTCCCGCTTCACACACGGAGGGCCCGGGTTCGATTCCCGGTGGGTGGAAACACGTTTCCTTACACCTGTTGTCCTGTTCACCTAGCAGCAAATAGGTACCTGGGTGTTAGTCAACTGGTGTGGGTCGCATCCTGGGGGACAAGATTAAGGACCCCAATGGAAATAAGTTAGACAGTCCTCGATGACGCACTGACTTTCTTGGGTTATCCTGGGTGGTTAATCCTCCGGGGTTAAAAATCCGAACGAAATCTTATCTTATCTTATCTTAAGTATCATAACACACGGCTAGTGTTATAACACACGTGCAAGTTCATAATACACGTCCAGTGTCATAACACACTTCCAGTGTAATGACACACGTCTAGTGTCATAACACTTCCAGTGTCATAACACACGTTCAGTGTCATAACACACGTCCAGTGTCATAATACACGTCCAGTGCCATAACTCACGTCCAGTGTCATAACACACGACCAGTGTAAAATCACACGTTCATTGCAAAAACACACGTCCAGTGTCATAACACACGTCCAGTGTCACAACACAAGTCCAGTGTCACAACACACGTCCAGTGTCATAGCACTCGTTCAGTGTCATAACGCACGTCCAGTGTCATAATACACGTCCAATGTCATAACTCACGTCCTAGTGTCATAACACACGTCCAGTTTCATAACACACGTCCAGTGTCATAATACACGCCTAGCGTTATAACGCACGTCCGGGGTTATAATACACGTCCAGTGTCAAAACACACGTCCAGTGTCACAACACACGTCCAGTGTCATAACACACGTCCAGTGTCATAACACACGTCCAGTGCAATAACACACGCCCAGCGTAATAACGCACGTCCAGTGTCACAACACACGTCCAGTGTCATAACACACGTTCAGTGTCATAACACACGTCCAGTGTCATAACACACGTCCAGTGTCATAACACACGTCCAGTGCAATAACACACGCCCAGTGTAATAACGCACGTCCAGTGTCACAACACACGTGCAGAGTCATAACACACGTCAAGTGTCATAACACACGATCAGTGTAAAAACACACGTCCAGTGTCACAACGCACGTGCAGTGTCATAACACACGTCAAGTGTCATAACACACGATCACTGTCATAACGCACGTCCAGTGTCATAACACACGCCCAGTGTCATAACACACATCCAGTGTCATAACACACGTCCAGTGTCATAACACACGTCCAGTGTCACAACACATGTCCAGTGCAATAACGCACGTCCAGTGTCATAACACACGCCCAGTGTCATAACACACATCCAGTGTCATAACACACGCCCAGTGTCATAACACACATCCAGTGTCATAACACACGTCCAGTGTCTTAACACATGTCCAGTGTAATAACATACGTCCTGTATAATAACTCTCGTCCTGTGTCACAACGCACATTCAGTGTCATAACACACGTCCAGCTTCATAACACACTTCCAGTGTAATAACACACGTCCCGTGTCCTAATACACGTCCGGTGTCATAATACACGTCCTGTGTTAGAACTCATGTCCGGGGTCATAATACGCGTCCAGTGTCAAAACACACGTCCAGTGTCATAACACACGTCCTGTGTCATAACACACGTCCAGTGTCATAACACACGTCTATTGTCATAACACACGTCCAGTGTCATAACACACGTCCAGTGTCACAACATACGTCCAGTGCAATAACACACTTCCAGTGTCATAACAGACGTTCAGTGTCATAACACATGTCCAGTGTAACAGCACACGTTCAGTGTAATAACACACGTCCTGTGTCGTAACACCCGTCCAGTGTCATAATACACGTCTAGTGTCATAACACACATCCAGTGTCATAACTCACGCCCAGTGTTATAACACACGTCTGGGGTCATAATACACGTCCAGTGTCATAACACACGCCCAGTGTCATAGCACACGTCCAGTGTCATAACACGTCCAGTGTCATAACATACGTCCAGTGTAATAACACACGTCCAGTGTCATAATACACGTCCAGTGTCATAATACACGTCAAGAATCATAACACACGTCCAGTGTCATAACTCACGCCTTGTGGTATAACACACGTCCAGGGTCATAATACACGTCCAGTGTCATAACACGTCCAGTGTCATAACATACGTCCAGTGTAATAAGACACGTCCAGTGTCATAATACACGTCCAGTGTCATAATACACGTCAAGAATCATAACACACGTCCAGTGTCATAACTCACGCCTTGTGGTATAACACACGTCCAGGGTCATAATACACGTCCAGTGTCATAACACACGTCCAGTGTAATGACACACGTCCAGTGTCATAACACGTCCAATGTCTTAACACACGTTCAGTGTCATACAACACGTCCAGTGTCATAATGCTCGTCCAGTGCCATAACTCACGTCTAGTGTCATAACACACGTCCTGTGTAATATCACACGTTCATTGTAACAACACACGTCCTGTGCCATAACACACGTCCAGTGTCATAACACACGTCCAGTGGAATAACACAAGTTCATTGTCACAACACACGTCCAGTGTCACAACACACGTCCAGTGTCATAACACACGTTCAGTGTCAAAACACACGTCCAGTATCATAACACACGTCCAGTGTCAATTCACACATCCAGTGTCACAACACACGTCCAGTGCAATAACACACGCGCAGTGTCATAACACACGTTCAGTGTCATAACATACGTCGAGTGCAATAACACACGTCCAGTGTCATAACAGACGTTCAGTGTCATAACACATGTCCAGTGTAATTGCACACGTTCCGTGTAATAACGCACGTCCAGTGTCACAATACACGTGCTGTGTCATAACACACGTCAAGTGTCATAACACACGTTCAGTGTAATAACACACGTCCAGTGTCACAACGCACGTCCAGTGTCATAATACACGCCCAGTGTCATAACACACGTCCAGTGTCATAACACACGTCCAGTGTCATAACACACGTCCAGTGTCATAACACACGTTCAGTGTAATAACACATGTCCAGTGTCACAACGCACGTTCAGTGTCATAACACACGTCCAGCTTCATAACACACGTCCAGTGTAATAACACACGTCCAGTGTCCAAATACACGTCCAGTGTCATAATACACGTCCTGTGTTAGAACACCTGTCCGGGGTCATAATACGCGTCCAGTGTCAAAACACACGTCCAGTGTCACAACTCACGTCCAGTGTCATAACACACGTCCTGTGTCATAACAGACGTCAAGTGTCATAACACACGTCCATTGTCATAACACACGTCCAGTGTCATAACACACGTCCAGTGTCACAACACACGTCCAGTGCAATAACACACGTCCAGTGTCATAACACACGTTCAGTGTCATAACACATGTCCAGTGTAATAGCACACGTTCAGTGTAATAACACACGTCCAGTGTCACATCACACGTCCAGTGTCATAACACACGTCCAGTGTCATAACACACGTCCAGTGTCATAACACACGTCCAGTGTCATAACACAGGTCCTTCACACAACCCACCAACAAACTATTCTACCCAAAAATTAAGAGTTTTAAAATTTATTATTTGTCCAATGTATTATTAAATTCTTCCCAAATTGTATTAATAATAAATGTTTCTAATTTATATAAACCAAAGGAAATATTCATATTATTGTCAAAACTGCTTTTTATGAAACAAGATTGGTATAAACCTTGGTAATAAATACCAACAAGTTGGTTTAGAAAGACACGTAAAGTAAAAGGACACAAGTGCAACTAATGTGACATTTTATTGTGGCAACGTTTCGCTCTCAAGGAGCTTTGTCAAGCCGATGCAAACAGTATTTGGACACAGAGGGTATATATAAAGGCTCAGAGTGAGGTGCAATACTAGTGAGGTACAATATCGATGTTCACAGGTGGTAGTAGTAGTAGTGACAAAAGTTGTAGTAGTAGTAGTAGAGCAATTAATTCGTACATGAGTGAAAGGATATAAAAGCTATTACTTGGGTAACATGAAAATAGGTTGGACAAACATAGACTGGAAAGAGAAGGCCTGTTTCAGTGTTCACTCTGTGTAATGTGCCCTGTGTAGTATAACAGGAGAGACTGTGATGGCGGGGTTTACTGTTTTCAGGAGGATTCTTGCTAAGACTTTAGAAATGGTGAAGCTGCCGTTGTTTTGTTTAATAGTATTCGAAACAGCGATCAGTGCTGATTCGAGGCACTTGCGTCTGCGGAAATTAGTTTCTTTGATCACTAATTGGGCGTCCCTGAATTTCATGATATGATTGGTGGAATTTCGGTGTTGTACACAGGCGTTGTTTAAGTTGTCGTTCCTACATGCGTAAATGTGTTCATTGAGGCGGGTGTCGAGGTTTCTTGCTGCTTCATCTACATAAATCTTGTCACAGCCTCCACAGGGTATAGTGTAAACTCCTGCATTGACTGGTCCGTGGTGCTTTGATTTTGTCCTGGTTAGATCCTTTATTGAAGTGCTAGAAGCGATGGCGACTCTGGTGTTAGCTTTTGAAAGTACTTTGGAAACGTTCAGTGCAACCTGGCTGTTGGGAAGAATTATAACTTTGTTGGGAGTGGTGTTGGTGCCTGGAGAATTAATGATCTGAAGAGTTCTTTTCATGCAGTCTTTGATGAAAAAGGAAGGAAAATGTAACTCAGTGAAGGTTTGGTGAATGTATGTACATTTCTCGTCAAGAAACTCAAGACTACAAATTCGGTATGCTCTTAGGAAAAACCCGATGATGATGCCTCTTTTGGTCTTGGTATCTTGACTGGAATAGAAGTGTGTGAGATCATTTTTGTTGGTAGGTTGTTGTCTACTTTGTGAATGAGGACGTCGAGGAAAGGTAGCTTGTCATTGGACTCTTCTTCTAGTGTAAACTAGATCGCCGGTTCAACTGCGTTGAGCCTTGCCTGAAGATTCCGTACATCAAAACGTGTGGGAGTTATTACGAGGACGTCGTCCACGTAACGTAACCAAGTGACGCTTGAAGGGATGATGTTTGCGAAGTGTTCGGACTCTAGGTGTTTCATGTATAAGTTGGCTAGGACGGCACTGATGGGGGACCCCATTCCCATGCCGTACGTTTGTTTGTAGAGCTTGTTGTTGAAAGAACAACAGTTGAAATTAACACAGAGTTCAATCAAGTCAACAAAATCTCCGGGAGGTAGAGGAAGATTAAGGTCCTGATTGACTTTACGTCGTAGAACCTCGATGGCTTTAGTGGTAGGAACTTTTGTGAAGAGGGAAGTCACGTCCAAACTGCTTAGTTTCTTGTTACGGATCGAGAGGTTGCGGATGCGGTTGAGAAGGTCGCCTGAGTGTTTAAGATGAGCGGGGCTGATGGTCCCCAGAAGGCAGGAAAGATGTTTGGCAAGAACTCCGGCTAGTTTGTGTGGAGCACTGCCTATACCTGACGTGATGGGTCTGAGAGGAATTTTGTGTTTATGGGTCTTGGGTAAACCATACATGTGTGCTGGTTTAGGGTTGCTTGGTAACAAGTACAGAAGTTTCTTCCCTTCTCTAGTGCGTGTTGAGTATGACGACTCCACCTCAACACCAGTGACTACAACACTAAAATGATGGACCTTTTGAATGATCAGTCTACATACGAACCCATCAGCACTCAACAGTGGGAAACACTCACCAAAGATTTTCTATACAAAACCAGACAAATACTCAAACGCACTAGAGAAGGGAAGAAACTTCTGTACTTGTTACCATCTAATGAGTCATCTAATGAATCAGTGTATTGACATTAAGAGAGACATTAAAAAGGGGATAAGAAAAGATAAAAGGGACTATGAAATAAAAGTTGCTAGGGATTCAAAAACTAACCAAAAATGTTTTTTCCAAGTCTATAGAACAAAAGTTAGAGATAAGATAGGTCCCCTTAAAAATAACTATGGGCATCTTACTGACAAAGAGAATGAAATGTCCTCGATTTTAAATAATTATTTTCTCTCGGTTTTTACACAGGAAGACACTAACAATATTCCAGTAATTAATTTTTATAGTGGGCCAATCACTAGTGAAATGGTTGTGAAGCAGATAGACAGACTGAAGCAAAATAAGACGCCGGGCCCTGCTGAGGTTTTTTCAAGGGTTCTTAAGGAATGCAAAATGGAACTCAGTGAACCATTAACTAATATTTTTAATATATCTCTTCAAACAGGTGTAGTGTCTGATATGTGGAAGATGGCTAATGTAATTCCTATTTTTAAAGCAGGGGACAAGTCATTACCGTCAAATTACCGCCCAATAAGCCTGGCCTCAATTGTAGGCAAATTGCTAGAGTCAATTATAGCTGAGATTATAAGAAGCCATCTCGATAAGCATAGCTTGATTAATGATACTCAGCATGGATTCACGAGAGGCCGTTCTTGTCTAACTAATTTATTAACTTTCTTCAGTGAAGCTTTTGAGGCTGTTGATCACGATAAAGAATTTGATATTATTTACTTAGATTTTAGTAAGGCATTTGATAGAGTTCCACACCAAAGACTGTTAAAGAAGGTGGCAGCTCATGGCATTGGGGGAAAAGTGCTCTCGTGGATAGAGTCATGGCTCATAGACAGGAAGCAGAGTGTCCATAAATGGGGTTAAATCCGAGTGGGGATCTGTAACAAGTGGCGTACCATTATTGTTTATAATATATATCAATGACCTTGATGAGGGTATTACTAGTGATATGAGCAAATTCGCCGATGACACAAAGATAGGTAGGATAATTGACTCAAACGAAGATGTTAGGGAACTTCAGGAGGATTTAGACAATCTCTATTCTTGGTCAGAAAAGTGGCAAATGCAGTTCAGTGTAGATAAATGCAAGGTTCTGAAGCTCGGGAGTGTCCATAACCATAGGACTTACAAGTTAAATAACGTTGAACTTAGCCATACAGACTGCAAAAAGGACTTGGAGGTTATGGTGAGCAGCAACCTTAAACCAAGACAGCAGTGCCTAAGCGTACGTAATAAGGCAAATAGATTATTGGGATTTATATCAAGAAGTGTAAGCAACAGAAGTCTAGAGGTCATACTGCAGCTTTATACATCATTAGTAAGGCCTCACCTAGATTATGCAGCTCAGTTCTGGTCTCCATATTACAGAATGGACATAAATTCGTTAGAAAACATTCAGCGTAGAATGACTAAATTAAAAATTAATACATAGCATTAGAAATCTTCCTTATGAAGAAAGATTGAAGACTCTTGAATTACATTCACTTGTTAGACGACGAGTGACGGGAGACATGATCGAAGTGTAAGTGGAAGATGGGTATTAATAAAGGGGATTATTAAGTACAGGTCACTCAGTGGTGACCTGTACTTAACTCAGTGGTGTCCTGTACTTAACTCAGTGGTGACCTGTACTTAACACTGTGAAGAAGTGTCTTGTGTGCTCTCCGTGGACTGAACCAAGATGCCCTCCTTTGAGCAACTTTACCAGCAGCTTAAGGAAGAATTGAGAGTAGCGAAGATTGAGATACGGCGATTGACTGAGGAAAACAAGAGGATTCGTAGTAGTTTTGAGTCCTCAGGTCAAGAAGGGAACGTGGTCAGTGGCTGGACAGCTTTGAACGAAGTTGACAATCAAGAAGAATGGAAAGACCGAAACGATGAAGAAGAAAGAGACTGCTGTGGAAACAACTAATGCATTCTCCGTGCTACCAGACGAATGTGAGTCGACTACTGGGAACGTCACGATGAACGACACCAAGGAAGGTAAGAATATTGTTGTTGTTGGGGATAGCCAGGTTAGATACATGGATAGGTCATTCTGCTTGAAGGACAGGAGTAGGAGACAGTGGGTTTGCTTTCCTGGGGCTGGGATGGAGGACATTGTTAGCCGGCTTGACAACATCATGAACGCTAATGGGATCAATCCTATTATTTGCCTCAGTGCTGGAGGCAATGATGTAGGCAAGCATAGAAGTGAGGATTTAGTTAGAAAGTTCAGGACAGCTATAGACATAATTAGGAAGAAGGGGGGGCGCCCTGTTATATGTGGCATTTTGCCAAGAAGAGGTGTTGGTAATGAATGGTTGTCCAGAGCAATTGGTATTAATTGTTGCCTGGATAATCACTGTAAGGATAATGCAGTACCATTCATTGACAACTGGGACAACTTCTATGGCCGAAATGACATGTATGCCAGGGATGGGGTTCAGTTATCCAGGGCAAGTGTGGATTTTCTTGCTAGCTCAGTTGAGGGGGTTGTTAGGACTTTAAACTATTAATAGTTAGAGGTATGGGTTCAGAAATAATAAATAATGGGTATGGATATATTGACTTATGCTCTGATATTAAGAATCTTAATAGTAACTGTCATGGAGTAACTCTGGGTAATGATAATTTCAGAAATTGTGTAAAAACAAAGATGAATAGGAAAAATGCGCAGAAGAAAAAACATAGGATGGTTTTTTATGTTAACAGTCGAAGTGCAAGAAATAAAATTAATGAACTACATTTGGTAGCATGTGCTGGGAACTTTGATATCATTGCATTAACTGAAACGTGGTATGATTTCAAGAGTCGGGATATGATTACTGAGTGTAATATTCAAGGATTTAAGTTGTTCCATGTGGATAGATGTAATGGGAAGGGGGGAGGAGTTGCATTATATTTTCGAGAAAATATTAATTGTTGCATAAAAACAGGTATAAAAATAGATGGAACAGTATCAGAATTTGTTTGGGTAGAGTTTGTAGAGGGTCAAGAAAAACTAATTCTAGGTGTAATATACCGACCTCCTGGCTTGGATCAAGATAGAGGGAGACTTCTTTGGGACGAAATTGTTAGGGCTTCTAGACACAATAACATAGTCATAGCAGGGGTCAGTAACTCCTCCCTGTCACCCCACACTGTGATGGATATAGGTGTCAGCCAGTGTGGACACACAGGTATAGTCCCATGCTAAGAGCTTCCCATACTTCCAAGGACAGACGGTGATCCCATCAGGGCACTTTGCTGGGTTGTGGGTATTGTTGGCTGCTAGTGATCAGGGCTCCCTCTCGGCTGGGCATCCAGCTGTAGCAAGGGTTCTCTTATTGATGTCGTTGACTTCATTGTGTCTTGCATGCCAGCCCTTGGTTTTGGAACAGTTAAGACCATGTAGACCGTATTGGCCTGCTTGTCCTTCGCTGCAAATACACATATATTCTGTGTGAATTGGGGCAGCAAGACTCAGAGCCACTGCAATATGGAGGGTCTTAGGGTCGAGTCGAGTTCCCACTGCCGATATGGGAACTGTTTGTAGGAAGTCCTCAGAGTGAGGTGCGCTCACAGCCTGGAGACGGGCAGTCTCCCTATCTGATGTTGCAGCCCTGAGCATGTTGGCAAGCACCTTTTCAGCGATCGGGCCATCCCAGCTTGACTGTTTGTGAGCCAGTGCTGCACTAGGGTTTGGTGATGGAGCAGCAAGAGTCTCCCATTCAGTGATGGCACTGGTATAGCTAGGGTCCTGTATTCCTGCAGAGTCACTGAGGTTATCAGGAAGAATTTGTCTTATCAACTCGTTTGATGCTATGGAAGAGGATAGGAAAGCTGGTAGAGCAATCTGGGAGGATCTGCATACTCCTAGCCCCCCAAGCCTGACCGGAACTGAGGCTTGCACTCACTGTCCATCTTCAAGGGAATGATTCAATACACTCTCTACCATGGACTTAAGGAGAGAGTCATATTCCTTGAGTTTTGGGCTGCTGAAGGCTGGGGAGCATCTCAGAAAGTAGGTAAGTTTTGGGATTGACAGGCACTTGGTGAGTAAGTAGAAGGCATCGCGTGTGTCAATGTTTTTCATCCTGCTTTCCATCGTCCGGAGGTTTGAGACTTCTTTTTCTAGGATCAGATCGATGGCATTGGACCCAAGAGGAGCACCAAGGAGAGTGCTATTGGCTGGATCAATGGCTCGTGCTCCTGGTAAAATGGCGCTAATATTCTGAATCATCTGTCGATTGGTAGAAACTATTTCACATTTGGTGGGGTTTAAAGAATGGCCCAGGCTTTCTCCCATGTCTTTAATTTTACTGATGTCCTCTAGGAGAGATTCTGTTGTGCCAGCTAGGGTACCACCATCCAGGAACCAGATATTGAGCTCGCTGGAGAGCGCTTCTGTGACTTCCTTGATGACCAAACAGAATAGAAAGGAGGCGAGAGGGTCCCCCTGTTGCACGCCCTCACACGAGTCAATTTCATGGTCCCCAAACAATAGTTTGGAAGTCACACTATAACACTATTCTACGAAGGGATAAAGGGAAGGGAAGTTTATATATATATATATATATATATATATATATATATATATATATATATATATATATATATATATATATATATATATATATATATATATATGTACATATATATATATATATATATATATATATATATATATATATATATATATATATATATATATATATATATATATATATATATATATATATATATATATATATATATATATCTATATATATATATATATATATATATATATATATATATATATATATATATATATATATATATATATATATATATATATATATGTACATACATATATATATATATATATATATATATATATATATATATATATATATATATATATATATATATATATATATATATAAATATATATATATATATATATATATATGTATATATATATATATATATATATATATATATATATATATATATATATATATATATATATATATATATATATATATATATATATATATATATATATATATGTATATATATATATATATATATATATATATATATATATATATATATATATATATATATATATATATATATATATATATATGATCGGGGTTCTCTCTCGGCTGGGCATCCAACTGTGACTTGCAGTCCAGTCCTTGGTTTTGGAACAGTTAAGACCATGTAGATCATATTGGTTGGCTTGCGCATCACTGCAAATACACATACAATCCGTGTGAATTGGGGCAACAAGGCAGAGAGCCACTGCCAAAATGGGAACTGTTTGGAGGAAGTCCCCGGAATAAGGTGCACTGACAGCTTAGAGATGGGCAGTCTCCCTGTCTTATGTTATAGCCCTAAATATGTTGTTAAGCACCTTTTCAGAAATGGGGCCTTGCCAACATGACTGTTTGTAGGACATTGCTGCACTAGATGTGAAGCATGGGTGATGAATGTTGCAGCGGGAAGGCTGGAGGCAGTGGAGATGTCATGTCTGAGGGCAATGTTTGGTGTGAATATAATGCAGAGAATCCATAGTTCGGAAATTAGGAGAAGGTGTGGGATTACCAAAATTATTATCCAGAGGGCTGAGG
Organism: Cherax quadricarinatus; assembly: GCF_038502225.1. Classification (NCBI taxonomy): domain Eukaryota; kingdom Metazoa; phylum Arthropoda; class Malacostraca; order Decapoda; family Parastacidae; genus Cherax; species Cherax quadricarinatus. The sequence goes on along the minus strand of NW_027196209.1, from coordinate 41,694 downwards.
AGGGGTTGTTGAGGTGGTTCGGACATGTAGAGAGAATGGAACAAAACGGAATGACTTCGAGAGTGTATAAATCTATAGTGGAGGGAAGGCGGGGTAGAGGTCGGCCTAGGAAGGGTTGGAGGAGAGGGTAAAGGAGGTTTTGTGTGCTAGGGGCTTGGACTTCCAGCAAGCGTGTGTGAGCGTATTTGATAGGAGTGAAAGGAGACAAATGGGTTTTAAGACTTGAAGTGCTGTTGGAGTGTTAGCAAAGTAACATTTATTAAGGGATTCAGGGAAACTGGCAGGCTTGACTTGAGTCCCGGAGATGGGAAGTACAGTGTCTACACTCTGAAGGAAGGGTGTTAATGTTGCAGTTTTGTAACTGTAGTGTAAATCACCCCTCTGGCAAGACAGTAATGGAGTGAATGATGATGAAAGTCTTGTTTTTTGAGTGTTGAGAAATGGAATTATCAGCTAAGCTTATACATTAAATATAAGGAAAACTTAACTTAGAAAGACAGCTCATCGCCTGCACAGCCACCCCTGCAGACAAGGTCTTGAAAAGCTGTCGAAGTCATTCCTCAACGGGCTGAAATGAGTTATAATTTGTAAGATTATAAATTACCCCTAGGGGTGTTATGTCAGCATATTTCATTCACTGATTGCTGACAAAATTACGTACTTGTGTGGACTCAAAAGTCTGCACCTCACTGCCAACTCTAGGTTGATTACAAACTCCTTGTGACTCAAGAACTGTGCAGTCCCCCATACTACAAGAAATTCGCAACCTACCTTGCTCTTTTAGCGTGAGCTATGGTGTTCTTCACACCTTCGACAGGTATCAGTGACTTGATAGAAGCTGAAGTGTCCTTGAATGTCCTTGTCTTCCATAGTCTAGGAATACGCACACTGGTACACTATGTTCCACAAGATTTGTCTTTATTGTTCACAATCTTATCACTGAAGTAGCTGATCACACTTCTCTGTAAGTGTTTATTGTGTTTTGTGAGACACTTTGTTCACACTAAAGCACAGATCGTTCTTTGTTGGTTATCCTTGCATCAGTGTCACTCTCAGTTGAGCCAAAGTAATCTGACCTCAAAATGCCCCATGCTGTCACTGCACCTAGCACATAAAGGAAAAGCTGACCTAGTACTTTTGCTTCCTTGCCACTTCCTCGATGAAGCAAAGCAGATTGTTTGATTCTTGCTGTCTTTAGCATAGACAACAATGTCCACTATCTTTAACATGGTAATAAAGTGGGAGCAGGATTTTCTTTAATTGTCCTGCTAAGGTAAGAGATGGACTGTCTTTTATTAAAATAAATACATTTTGCAACACTGGAGCCTTGCACGGAGCAGCGGTCGCTTGACCACACGTCACATACTGGTACTGCATCTGGGATCAATTACTTGCTGTAGCAGTAAACAAGATACTTTCCCCTTCTGAGAGGGCTGGGCCCCTCAGGGCTGAAAGGGGCTGAAAGGAACTGAAGGGGGCTGATACCCCGTCCTGGAGAAAATTTCTCCACACTGGGGGGCACCAGAGGTTCGCTGTAGGTGAACTAGTCATCACTTAACATTAATTTTATTTTCTCACTCGCCACCACTGCTGCTTGTCTTTTCTGAACAACTTTAGTCTGTGGGGTATCTGGAGAATCACTAATTTTGTTTTCAACACTGCGTAATTCTAACGGCACTAGTTTATTTACTGTCTGCTTATTCACTACACCTTTGCTCAAACCATCAACTGTCCTAATGATTCCATTTGCATCAGGATATATGGTCACAATTTTTCCAAGTGGCCATTGGGACCTCGGACCATCATTGTCAATAATCACTATGTCACCAGGTCTTAAGGACTTATGATTTTCAGAAACACCAGCTCCATAGAAGTGTTCTCTCAATGAGGTGAGATAGTCTTCTCGCCAAATTTTCTCCCAACGTTCAATAACTTTATTAAGGTGTTTGAATTTACGTCTGAGTTGCTCAGGTTCGAAATAAGTAGGATCCTCTATGATTTCTTTTTCATTCATGGGAGGAACAGGTTCGAGCCTTCTGCCATGGAGTAAATAAGATGGACTTAACACTTCTGAATTGTCTAGATCATCGGTAACGTAAGTTAGAGGTCTGTTGTTAACTCTATTTTCTATTTCAGTTACATCTGTACGGAATTCTTCTAAGTCTATTCTCTGACGATGAAGAGTCTTCCTTAAACAACGTTTTACAATGCCGATCATACTTTCATAAAATCCGCCGTGCCATGGAAATTTAGGAGGAATGTATCTCCAACGACAACTGCGTTGATTCAGCATCTGTTGTACTTCTGATTGATCACAGATCTTGCTTATATAAGCAGCACCAGCAACAAAGTTCGTTGCATTATCTGAAATCATCAGTCTGGGACATGCCCTTCTGGCTGCAAACCTTCTGAATAATTTGATAAAGGTTTCAGCAAACATGTCAGTGGCTACTTCTAGATGTACTGCTCTAGTCGTAGCACAAGTGAACAAACAGATGTACACCTTGATGGGAACTTTGTCAACTGTTTTGGTTAAAATTATTGGTCCAGTGTAATCAACACCTGTCACCTCAAATGGAGTGACATTACAAACTCTTTCAGAGGGATATGGAGGTGGACCTGGATACTGACATACTCGCATATCGTAGTGACGACAAGTAATACAGTCCTTTATTTGTTTTTTCACACTTTGTCGACCTTGAGGTATCCAGTAGGATTGTCGTATATGACAAAGTGTGTCAGCTACCCCACCATGTAACACGTTACTGTGGGCGTTTTGCACAATCAGTTTTGTTAGCCAGTGATTCTTGGGGATCAATATAGGATGTATGGCTTCTTTGGGTAGTGAAGAATTATGAATTCTTCCGCGACATCTTATAATCTTTTCTGAGTCGAGATAAAGTCCTAAAGAATTAATCATGACAGGTTTCTTTGGGGATTTATCTTGTTTCCAGAAATTTTTATTCTCTAGAGAAAACAACTTTCTGTATTAGTTTCACCCAGTATTTCATGGGTTGAAGACATTCATAATCAGGTTTTATTCCTTTAATGAATTTAAAGACAAGAGCTGTAACTATCAAGAGTTTACCCAAAGATGAGTATTTAGATCCAACAATGACTATTTCTGTTGTGTCTGCAGTATTTACACAACTTATTTCTGCTGTGTTCAAGCAAACTGTTTCATCAGGCATAATGTGAACTTTTTGCTGAGGCCAGTTATTTTCATTAGAGAGCCAGTTCGGTCCGTGGAGCCATAATTTATTATCCACAAATTTCTTGAGTGGGACACCACGTGATATGTCAGCTGGATTCTCTTGGGTAGAGACGTGGAGAAAGAGATATTCTCTCTGCATCTCTTTTATTTCTGCTACTCTATTCTGTACATAGATCAACTTACTCTTATTATTTCTTAACCACTGGAGAACTGCTTCATTATCACTCCAGATCACGTTTTTCTCAATAGTGAGATGATCAAGTACTTTGTTGAGATAGACAGCTAATTTTGTACCTACATAGAGTGCTGTCAGTTCCAGTTGTGGTACTGTTCTGACCTTCAAGGGTGCGACCCTGGCCTTCGAAGTAATCAGTGTACTTCCTTCAGCATTACTCATGTAAGCTACAGCGCCATAACCTCTGGTTGACGCATCACAGAGCACATGTAATGTGTTCTTGACCTATTTGTCTGGGAAATGTAATTTGATGAGGTTGTTTTAACTCCTTGGATATTTCATCCCATGCTTGACTCATTTCTAGAGGCAAGTTCTCATCCCATCCAATTTTGAGCTTCCATGCATCTTGCATAAGCATTTTACCCTTTATGGTAATTGGTGAGACAAGTCCTAGAGGATCAAAACATTGTGATACCTCTGACGTTTAGTGAGTGTACTGCATGATTTATTGTTTATCCTTTTGAGACTCAAAGTATCTTCCTGTGTGCTCCAATTAAGTCCCAGCATATTATTGCAATCAGGAATTTCAGTTTCAGGGAAATCTTCTTTGATAATTTCCCTTATTTGCATTGAATTAGTATTCCACATCCTTAGAGGCATATTTGCTTCTTTCATCTCCTTGTTAGCTTCTCTGTATAAGGATTTCAAAACCTCCTCTTTATTCAAAGTTCCTTGAAGATTGTCCACATAGAAACTTTTCTTAAAGATTTCTTTGAAGGGACTTTCAGATTTCTTCAAATGTGTATTTAGAGTAGTTTCTAGTAAGAATGGAGAGGATGTTGCACCAAATAATACTGATTTGAAACGATAAGTTTTCACAGGACTTTGAGGATCATGTGGATTTTCAGGCCACAAGAATCGAGTATAATCTCTATCTATTTCTTGTAGTCCTACTCTTAAGAAAGCTTTGGAAATATCAGCCGTGTAGGCATATGAGTTTGAGCGAAATTTCATAAGCACGTCTCCAAGCTTCTCAGTTAGTGAGGGTCCGGTCATCAGACAATCTTTAAGACTTGCTACATCTTTATTTGCACGTGCGCTGCAATTATATACAACACGTAGTGGAGTGGTTTCAGAATTTTTTCTGACTCCATGGTGCGGGAGATAATGAGCTTCTGTCTTCAACGGATCTTCGACTATTTCCTCAATGAATTTATTGTCCAACTGTTCTTGTATGATATTATCACAGACAGTCAGTAGCTCTGGATTCTTCCTGAGCTCATGTATTTGTGCTTTCATTTGTCCGAAAGCCATGCGATAATTGCTAGGCAGATGTGGTGGATTTAATTTCCATGGTAACCTAACCCAATACTGTCCATCTTTATATTTGACAGTGTCCAAATATTGGTTATAAGTCTGAGACTCTTGTGGGCTTGGTTTATTTACATCAATACCTATCATATCTAAATCCCACAACTTATCAACTGGTTCATTCATTTCTTCCAGTAATGATAATTTTTGCTGTGGTACATGATCAGCGGTTATTCTCGTAACTAGTACATTTTCCACTGAATCAATATCAGTTTCTTTCCCACTTTGAGAGGGAATGAGACCACATATCATGTGGCCTCCTGCTGTTTTCAGCAAGTGAACATCATGTTTACTTACTATATTTTGCACAAAACAGTGATAATAATCACTTCCAGTGATTAAATCAATTGGACTAATAGTGTCTTTCTGTATGTCAGGACAGGCTAAATTGACCTTAGCTGCTTTCAGTGCTGCAACTGTTTCTTTTAATCCCTGGATCAGCACAGACTTAGGCAAAACATCTTCTACCACAGCTTCTACTGTATTTTACAGGTTTCCTAGACCAACAGTGATTCTGGCTAGGTCATATGTCTGTTTACCAGAGTTGTGGGAAAACCAGCTATATCTAACTGTACTTTGGCATAGGGTTATTCATTCAGTTTCTGCAACACTGTTCTTCTTATGAAGGACCTTTGTGAGCCTTGATCAAATAGTGCTAGCACATTGGTTTTGTGTAATTTATTAGATAACTCAACTCGAGCTATCGGGAGAGCAGTTGCTTTAAACTTATCCCTCACATTTAATGCTGTTGCTTGTTGACTTCCTAATTCTGTGGAGGTCTTCTGCTGTTCAGCAAAAGTATTTGGGCATAATGCTGTATGATGCATACCCTTGCATTTAAAACACTTCTTCAGTGAGCATTTTCCTCCCTTGTGTTCACCTAAACACTTGATGCACCTTTTCAGATGATGAACACGTTGTTTACGTGCCTCCATTGATGTGTATTGACTACAATACTGTGCCCAATGTGTTCCATCACAAAGTACACATTTTGGAGTACGTTTATGAGTGACAGTCTGTTTACTGTTTGTTGTATTAACAGCTTGATAAATGCCTAATATGGGATTTCCCATTCTGTGGTATAGTGGGAGTAGGTATACTCTTTTTATACTGAGTTGAAGGTTTGTTATCCACGGGATTTGTGGGTTTTTCATCTTGTCTCGTTGCTTGCATGCACGAAACTATTGTTTGTAAACCATTGCTAATTTCTTCACAAGTGAAATAGCGTTTATTGAACATAATATTTAATCGTTCAATAGTTTGTGGTGACAACTTATCTTGTACTATTCCACTGATAAACCAATCACATTGTCTTAGGTCATATTTAGCACCTAGAGATCTGAGACTATTGTCTAAAGTGATTCTAAATGCCTGTAAGTCTGAAAAACAATGTTTGGGTGGCTTCAAGCTTGATATTAAAACTGCATGTCTAACTCTGGCCTTGTCAGCATCAAAGTTATTGTCTGCTACGACACGTAAGGCTATTTGATAATTGCCTTTAACCACCGGAAATGACTTAATCAGTTCATAGGGTTCTCCCTTCACAAGACATTTAAGGTAATTGAACTTAGCAATCTCGTCTATGTCAGTTCGTGAATTTACTATGGACTGAAAACCGCTAATGAATTCTTCATAATTATGACGTTGGAAAATAGGTAATGACAAAGTAGGTAAACTTGGTAATGGTACACTTGTTGTTGTTACAGGTGTAACAGGTGCTTGACCACTAGTTACAGTAGGTCTCTGTGACAGAGTTTTGCAGCAGATTGCCTGTACTCCTGTCCACCTTAATTGTTGATTACTAAATGTATCCAAAACATTTTTAATTTCATCCTCATATGAATCTGATTCAAGAAATTCTTTTTCATAATCTGTATAGTCTGAATTAATTATTTTCAGACGTTGTGTAAGTAATTCAAATTTGACCTCAAGTGTTGAGAATTTGGCCTTACCTGCTGTGTTTATTATATATATATATATAATGAACACTTAGCTGATAAATGACAGCAAATCGTCTACACAGCCGCCCCTGCAGACGAGGTCTAGATGCTGTCGAAACCATCACAACAGTGGGCTGTCAAGAGATAAAATTTGTAAGTATAAATTACCCCTAGGGGGTGTTATGTCAGCATATTTCATTCGATGATGGCTGATGAAATACCTACTTGTTTGGACTCAAAAGTCCACACCTTACTGCCGATTATAGGTTGATTACAAACTCCTTGTGACTCAAGAATTGCGCAATCCCCCGATCTACAAGAAATTCGTAACATACCTTGCTCTTTGTAACGTGAGCTATGGTGTTCTCAACACCTTCGACAGGTATCGGTGACTTGATAGAAGCTGAAGTGTCTTTGGATGCCCACGTCTTCCATTGTCTAGGAAACGCACACTGGTACACTATGTTCCACAAGATTTGTTTTTATTGTTCACAATGTATCACAAGAGAAGCTGATCACACTTCTCTTAAGAGTTTATTGTGTTTTGTGAGACACTTTATTCACACTAACGCACAGACCAGTGTCCTCTGCTGGTTATCCTGGCGTCAGTGTGACTCTCTCTAGAGTCAAAAGTAATCTGCCAGACGCCCCAGCGCTCCATGCCGTCACTGCCCTAATACACAAAAAAAAACGCTGACCTAGTACCTTGCATCCTTGTCACCTCCTCGATGAAGCAAAGCAGAATGTTTGTTTCTTGCTGTCATAAGCGTAGACAACAATGTACACTATTTTTACTATGGTAATAAAGTGGGAGCAGGATTTTCCTTAATTGTCCTGCTAAGTAAGAGATGTATTGTCTCTTATAAAAATACACGTTGCAACACCGTTGCAAGGAGCAGAGGTCACTTGATTACATGGCATAGCATCTGTGATCAATTACTCACTCTAGCAGTAAACAAGACGCTCGCCCCTTCTGAGTGGCCCCTCAGGGCTGAAAGGGCTGAAGGGGGCTGAAAGGGGCTGATACCCCCCTCCTGGAGAAAATTTCTCCACACTGGGGGGCGGCAGAGGTTCGCTGCAGGTGAACTATTCATCACTTAACATTAATTTGATTTTCTCACTCGCCACCACTGCTGCTTGTCTTTTCTGAACAGCTTTAGTCTGTGTGGTTTCTGGAGAATCACTAATTTTGTTTTCAACACTGTGTAATTCTAACGGCACTAGTTTATTTATTGTCCGCTTATTCACTACACCTTTGCTCAAAACATCAACTGTCCTGATGATTCCATTTGCATCAGGATAGATGGTCACAATTTTTCCAAGTGGCCATTGGGACCTCTGACCATCATTGTCGATAATCACTATGTCACCAGGTCTTAAGGACTTATGATTTTCAGGAACACCAGCTCCATAGAAGTGTTCTCTCAATGAGGTGAGATAGTCTTCTCGCCAAATTTTCTCCCAATGTTCAATCACTTTATTAAGGTGAACATTAAAATGGTATAAAATACCGACACTTTATTAAGGTGTTTGAATTTACGTCTGAGTTGCTCAGGTTCGAAATAAGTAGGATAATCTATGATTTCTTTATCATTCATGGGAGGAACAGGTTCGAGCCTTCTGCCATGGAGTAAATGAGATGGACTTAACACTTCTAAATTGTCCAGATCATCGGTAACATAAGTTAGAGGTCTGTTGTTGACTCTATTTTCTATTTCAGTCACAACTCTACAGAATTCTTATAAGTCTATTCTCTGACGATGAAGAGTCTTCCTTAAACAACGTTTTACAATGCCGATCATTCTTTCATAAAATCCGCCGTGCCATGGAGATTTAGGAGGAATGTATCTCCAACGACATCTGCGTTGATTCAGCATCTGTTGTACTTCTGGTTGATCAAAGATCTTGCTTATATAAGCAGCACCAGCAACAAAGTTCGTTGCATTATCTGAAATCATCAGTCTGGGACATGCCCTTCTGGCTGCAAACCTTCTGAATAATTTGATAAAAGTTTCAGCAGACATGTCAGTGGCTACTTCTAGATGTACTGCTCTAGTTGTAGCACAAGTGAACAAACAGATGTACACTTTGATGGGAACTTTGTCAACTGTTTTGGTTAAAATTATTGGTCCAGTATAATCTACACCTGTCACCTCAAATGGAGTGATATGACAAACTCTTTCAGGGGGATATGGAGGTGGACCTGGATACTGACATACTCGCATATCGTAGTGACGACAAGTAATACAGTCCCTTATTTGTTTTTTCACACTTTGTCGACCTTGAGGTATCCAGTAGGATTGTCGTATATGACAAAGTGTGCCAGCTACCCCTCCATGTAACACGTTACTGTGGGCGTTTTGCACAATCAGTTTTGTTAGCCAGTGATTCTTGGGGATCAATATTGGGTGTATGGCTTCTTTAGGTAGAGAAGAATTATGAATTCTTCCTCGACATCTTATAATCTTTTCTGAGTCGAGATAAAGTCCTAAAGAATTAATCATGACAGGTTTCTTTGGGGATTTATCTTGTGTTTCTAGAAATTTATATTCTGTAGAGAAAACATCTTTCTGTATTAGTTTCACCCAGTATTTAATGGGTTCAAGACATTCATAATCAGGTTTAATTCCTTTAATGAATTTAAAGACAAGAGCTGTAACTCTTAAGAGTTTACCCAAAGATGAGTATTTAGATCCATCAATGACTATTTCTGTTGTGTCTGCAGTATTTACACAACTTATTTCTGCTGTGTTCAAGCAGACTGTTTCTTCTGGCAAAATGTGAGCTTTTTGCTGAGGCCAGTTATTTTCATTAGAGAGCCAGTTCGGTCCGTGGAGCCATAATTTTTTATCCACATATTTCTTGTGTGGGACACCACGTGACAACATGTCAGCTGGATTCTCTTGGGTAGAGACGTGAAGAAAGAGATAATCTCTCTGCATCTCTTTTATTTCTGCTACTCTGTTCTGTACATAGACCAACTTACTCTTATTATTTCTTAACCACTGGAGAACTCCTTCATTATCACTCCAGATCACGGTTTTCTCAATAGTGAGATGATCAAGTACTTTGTTGAGATAGACAGCTAATTTTGTACCTACATAGAGTGCTGTCAGTTCCAATTGTGGTACTGTTCTGACCTTCAAGGGTGCTACCCTGGCCTTTGAAGTAATTAGTGTACTTCCTTCAGCATTACTCATGTAAGCTACAGCGCCATAACCTCTGGTTGACGCATCACAGAACACATGTAATGTGTACTTGTTTCCATCTTGACCTATTTGTCTGGGAAGTTTAATTTGATGAAGTTTAAACTCCTTGGATATTTCATCCCATGCTTGACTCATTTCTAGAGGCAAGTTCTCATCCCATCCAATTTTGAGTTTCCATGCATCTTGCATAAGCATTTTACCTTTTATGGTAATTGGTGAGACGAGTCCTAGAGGATCAAAACATTGTGATACCTCTGACAGTAAACTACGTTTAGTGAGTGTACTGCATGATTTATTGTTTATCCTTTTGAGACTCAAAGTATCTTCCTGTGTGTTCCAATTAAGTCCCAGCATATTGTTGCAATCAGGAATTTCAGTTTCAGGGAAATCTTCTTTGATAAGTTCCCTTAATTGCTTTGAATTTGTATTCCACATCCTTAGAGGCATATTTGCTTCTTTCATCTCCTTGTTAGCTTCTCTGTATAAGGATTTCAAATCCTCCTCTTTATTCACAGTACCTTGAAGATTGTCCACATAGAAACTTTTCTTTAAGACTTCTTTGAAGAGACTTTCAGATTTCTTCAAATGTGTATTTAGAGTAGCTTCTAGTAAGAATGGAGAGGATGTTGCACTAAATAATACTGATTTGAAACGATAAGTTTTCACAGGACTTTGAGGATCATGTGGATTTTCAGGCCACAAGAATCGAGTATAATCTCTATCTATTTCTTGTAGTCCTACTCTTAAGAAAGCTTTGGAAATATCAGCCGTGTAGGCATATGGGTTTGTGCGAAATTTCATAAGCACGTCTCCAAGCTTCTCAGTTAGTGAGGGTCCGGTCATCAGACAGTCATTAAGACTTGCTACATCTTTATTTGCACGTGCGCTGCAATTATATACAACACATAGTGGAGTGGTTTCAGAATCTTTTCTGACTCCATGGTGCGGGAGATAATGAGCGTTTGTCTTCAACTTATCTTCGACTATTTCCTCAATGAATTTATTGTCCAACTGTTCTTGTATGATATTATCATAGACAGTCAGTAACTCTGGATTCTTCCTGAGCTCATGTATTTGTGCTTTCATTTGTCCGAAAGCCATGCGATAATTGCTAGGCAGATGTGGTGGATTTAATTTCCATGGTAACCTAACCCAATACTGTCCATCTTTATATTTGACAGTGTCCAAATATTGGTTATAAGTCTGAGACTCTTGTGGGCTTGGTTTATTTACATCAATACCTATCGCATCTAAATCCCACAACTTATCAACTGGTTCATTCATTTCTTCCAGTAATGATAATTTTTGCTGTGGTACATGATCAGCGGTTATTCTCGTAACTAGTACATTTTCCACTGAATCCATATCAGCTTCTTTCCCACTTTGAGAGGGAATGGGACCACATATCATGTGGCCTCCTGCTGTTTTCAGCAAGTGAACATCATGTTTACTTACTATATTTTGCACAAAACAGTGATAATAATCACTTCCAATGATTAAATCAATTGGACTAATTGTGTCCGTCTGTATGTCAGGACAGGCTAACTTGACCTTAGCTGCTTTCAGTGCTGCAACTGTTTCTTTTAATCCCTGGATCTGCACAGACTTAGGCAAATCATCTACTACCACAGCTTCTACTGTCTTTTTCCTGTTTCCTAGACCAACAGTGATTTTGGCTAGGTCATATGTCTGTTTACCAGAATTATGGAAAAAACCAGCTATATCTAACTGTATTTTGGCATAGGGTTGTTTATTCAGTTTCTGCAACACTGTTCTTCTTATGAAGGACCTTTGTGAGCCTTGATCAAATAGTGTTAGCACATTGGTTTTGTGTAATTTATTAGATAACTCAACTCGAGCTATCGGGAGAGCAGTTGCTTTAAACTTATCTCTCACATTTAATGCTGTTGCTTGTTGACTTCCTGATTCTGTGGAAGTCTGCTGCTGTTCAGCTAAAGTATTTGGGCATAATGCGGTATGATGCATACCCTTGCATTTAAAACACTTCTTCAGTGAGCATTTTCCTCCCTTGTGTTCACCTAAACACTTGATGCATCTTTTCAGCTGATGAACACGTTGTTTACGTGCCTCCATTGATGTGTATTGACTACAATACTGTGCCCAATGTGTTCCATCACAAAGTACACATTTTGGAGTACGTTTATGTATGACAGTCTGTTTACTGTCTATTGTATTCACAGCTTGATAAATGCCTATATGGGATTTCCCATTATGTGGTTTAGTGGGAGTAGGTATACTCTTTTTATACTGAGTTGAAGGTTTATTATCCACTGGATTTGTGGATTTTTCATCTTGTCTCGTTGCTTGCATGCATGAAACTATTGTTTGTAAACCATTGCTAATTTCCTCACAAGTGAAATAGCGTTTATTGAACATAATATTTAATCGTTCAATAGTTTGTGGTGACAACTTATCTTGTACAATACCACTGATAAACCAATCACATTGCCTTAGGTCATATTTAGCATCTAGAGATCTGAGACTATTGTCTAATGTAATTCTAAATGCCTGTAAGTCTGAAAAACAATGTTTGGGTGGCTTCAAGCTTGATATTAAGACTGCATGTCTAACTCTAGCCTTGTCATCATCAAAGTAATTGTCTGCTAAGACACGTAAGGCTATTTGATAATTGCCTTTGACCACCGGAAATGACTTAATCAGTTCATAGGGTTCTCCCTTCACAAGACATTTAAGGTAAATGAACTTAGCAATCTCATCTATGTCAGTTCGTGAATTTACTATGGATTGAAAACCACTAATGAATTCTTCATAATTATGACCTTGGAAAATAGGTAATGACAATGTAGGTAAGCTTGGTAATGGGACACTTGTTGTTACAGGTGTAACAGGTGCTTGACCACTAGTTACAGTAGGTCTCTGTGACAGAGTTTTACGGCAGATAGCCTGTACTCCTGTCCACCTTAATTGTTGATCACTAAAAGTATCCAAAACATTTTTAATTTCATCTTCAGATGGATCTGATTCAAGAAATTTATTTTCATAATGTGTATAGTCTGAATTAATTATTTCCATACGTTGTGTAAATAATTCAAACTTGACTTCAAGATCATCAAAATCTATGTTTGTATCTTGAGTTAATCCTAGACAGACTGAAATTAGATTTTCTAATTGTGTAATCTTAGTCTGTAAAGACTGAAACTGAGTTTTCAAACAAGCCATTTTAATGGTATACTGAAAATTCTAGCACCATACTTAGAGTGTTTAAAAAACACTGTACTGCTATAGACAGCTGAGTTTTTGTTATGCTTAAGTCAGCAATAATCGAGTCAGACACTACTGACCCACTAAGCTTAACCTCAGGGTCAATGACCATGAAGGGTACACCGTACATGTGGCTGATGTTTACGGCTCGAGTTTGCTGTGTCAGCCTGCCCACGATGATTAATCGTAAATAACGATGTTATACACTTCATTCACTATACATTATAAATGTCACTGTATAACTGTAATCACACGTGAATATTACTTACACATATATAAATTTCACTGTTAATATATATTTGAAAGCTTACACTTTATATATAAGTTCCTTTAATATAACAGGTAGATCTATAAGAAACAAACTTTAACACAATCTTGTCTCTTAATTTCTGTCTATAAACATTATAAACAATATGTGTATATATACACTCAGACAAACAACATCATTTGGGTAGTTGTTGTATTAATCAGCATTTTCTCGAGATTGGAGCAGTGGTTGCAGGGTGTGGGTGAGTCACCCAGCTCCCGTTTTCTTTGGGTGTCCGCTGGGTGAGCGCCCGTTTTCTTTTGGGTGAACGCTGGGTGAGCGCCCGTTTTCTTTTGGCTGCCCATTCTCTGTGATTGAGTCTGGAGGGACTCATTTATACTGATTTATATTGTAAAACACTAGTTTTACAGCTTTTTTCGAAGGACCTTGGCTCATAGGTTATTTGTACACTGTAGTACAACATATTTGGACCACAGTGTGGTCTTTATCCGGTTCGAGCACGACCAAAGCTCTGTTGAGAATTTGGCCTTACCTGCTGTGTTTATTATATATATATATATATAATGAACACTTAGCTGATAAATGACAGCAAATCGTCTACACAGCCGCCCCTGCAGACGAGGTCTAGATGCTGTCGAAACCATCACAACAGTGGGCTGTCAAGAGATAAAATTTGTAAGTATAAATTACCCCTAGGGGGTGTTATGTCAGCATATTTCATTCGATGATGGCTGATGAAATACCTACTTGTTTGGACTCAAAAGTCCACACCTTACTGCCGATTATAGGTTGATTACAAACTCCTTGTGACTCAAGAATTGCGCAATCCCCCGATCTACAAGAAATTCGTAACATACCTTGCTCTTTGTAACGTGAGCTATGGTGTTCTCAACACCTTCGACAGGTATCGGTGACTTGATAGAAGCTGAAGTGTCTTTGGATGTCCACGTCTTCCATTGTCTAGGAAACGCACACTGGTACACTATGTTCCACAAGATTTGTTTTTATTGTTCACAATGTATCACAAGAGAAGCTGATCACACTTCTCTTAAGAGTTTATTGTGTTTTGTGAGACACTTTATTCACACTAATGCACAGATCAGTGTCCTCTGCTGGTTATCCTGGCGTCAGTGTGACTCTCTCTAGAGTCAAAAGTAATCTGCCAGACGCCCCAGCGCTCCATGCCGTCACTGCCCTAATACACAAAAAAAAAAACGCTGACCTAGTACCTTGCATCCTTGTCACCTCCTCGATGAAGCAAAGCAGAATGTTTGTTTCTTGCTGTCTTAAGCGTAGACAACAATGTACACTATTTTTACTATGGTAATAAAGTGGGAGCAGGATTTTCCTTAATTGTCCTGCTAAGTAAGAGATGCATTGTCTCTTATAAAAATACACGTTGCAACACCGTTGCAAGGAGCAGAGGTCACTTGATTACATGGCATAGCATCTGTGATCAATTACTCACTCTAGCAGTAAACAAGACGCTCGCCCCTTCTGAGTGGCCCCTCAGGGCTGAAAGGGCTGAAGGGGGCTGAAAGGGGCTGATACCCCCCTCCTGGAGAAAATTTCTCCACATCAAGATCATCAAAAGCTATGTTTGTATCTTGAGTTAATCCTATACAGACTGAAATTAGATTTTCTAATTGTGTAATCTTAGTCTGTAAAGACTGAAACTGAGTTTTCAAACAAGCCATTTTAATGGTATACTGAAAATTCTAGCACCACACTTAGTGTGTTTAAAAAACACTGTACTGCTATAAACAGCTGAGTTTTTGTTGTGCTTAAGTCAGCAATAATCGAGTCATACACTACTGACCTACTAAGATTAACCTCAGGGTCAATGACCATGAAGGGTACACAGTTGTTAGGTAAGACACATATGCAACAGTTAGACAACCTAACAACCTGTCGGTATTGTATACCATTTTGATGTTCAAGGGTACACAGTACATGTGGCTTGTGTTTATGGCTTGAGTTTGCAGTGTCAGCCTGACAACGATGATTAATCGTAAATAACGATGTTATACACTTCATTCATTATACACTATAAATGTCGTTGTATAACTGTAAATCACACGTGATTATTACTTACACATATATAAATGTCACTGTTAATATATATATGAAAGCTTTATATTTTGTATGTATAGTTCCTTTAATATAACAGGTATATCTATAAGAAACAAACTTTAACACAATCTTGTCTCTTAATTTCTGTCCATAAACATCATAAATACTATGTGTATATACACTCGGACAAACCGAACATCAGTTGGGTTGCTGTTGTCGTCAGCGTTTCTCGAGCTTGGAGCAGTAGATGACGAGTGCCAGCCCCCGTTTCCTTGTTGGGTGAGTCACCCAGCTCCCGTTTTCTCTGGGTGAACGCTGGGTGAGCGCCCGTTTTCTTTTGGCTGCCCATTCTCTGTGATTGAGTCTGGAGGGACTCATATATACTGATTTATATTGTAAAACACTAGTTTTACAGTTTTTTCGAAGGACCTTGGCTTGTAGGTTATTTGTACACTGCAGTACAACATATTTGGACCACAGTGTGGCCTTTATCCGGTTCGCGCACGACCAAAATGGTCGGGGTGTGGTATTACCAACTAAGCTTATATATTAAATATAGGGAAAACTTAACTTAGAAAGACAGCTCATCACCTGCACAGCCACCCCTGCAGACAAGGTCTTGAGAAGCTGTCGAAGTCATTCCTCAACGGGCTGAAATGAGTTATAATTTGTAAGATTATAAATTACCCCTAGGGGGTGTTATGTCAGCATATTTCATTCACTGATTGCTGACAAAATTATGCACTTGTGTGGACTCAAAAGTCCGCACCTCACTGCCGACTATAGGATGATTACAAACTCCTTGTGGCTCAAGAACTGCGCAGTCCCCCGTACAAGAAATTCTCAACCTACCTTGCTCTTGTAGCGTGAGCTATGGTGTTCTTCACACCTTCGACAGGTATCAGTGACTCCATAGAAGCTGAAGTGTCCTTGGATGTCCACGTCTTCCATAGTCTAGGAATATGCACACTGGGGTATCCCAGCGAGTGAGCACATCTCCTGTGTATCCCAGTGCTTAACAGAATAGGGAATAGCATATGGAGGTACAAAATAAAAAAAATGGGAACTATGGCTATAGTTTACTTAATAACATAAAAGGGCTAGAATACCACATATACTGATGGACATTTACATAATATAACAATTGACCTATGAGACTTATTACCAGGGGGAAGGGTAGATGTTATCAGTAACATGGACTAGTACTCTTAATTCACCGACCAGCTGACCCGAGATTCCCAATGCGTGGTCCACTACACATGCAGCTGTCCAGAGCTCCCGCTCTCCGGACCTGTCACCAACAACCTCCTTGCTCAGCTGTTCCCTGGGCTTATATCGTAATCAAAGTACCTCCTCCCCAATGGGGTATGTACCACGTGTTACGACCTGACGCCGAGGTCTGACGCCATCAAGAACAAAAGACCTCAGACGTGGGCGTGACTACCTGACATTTGCTAAGGCAGGTGTGACCATATAATTAGGTCTCCCTAGAGACCTCACAAGCCCATCTGAACTGCATCACATCCCATTTCTCCCCCAATTTAAAATATCTGAGAACTAGGACCATTTGTCCTAAGTTATTAGACTATTTTAATCCTAACCCTTTTATTCTATTACAATACAATAGCAAATAATATGAATTCACACAGATCAGTAGGTTTAATAAATTCTAGCACAAGAAACGAATAACAATGACTCTGGTGCGAAACCTCCTTATCCGTCATGTCTCCTTAAAACTAAATATCGGGCTCCAGTGCCTTCCTGTACTCTACTAGAAATAAACTAGCTCCTGTAGTCACCCTCGCTAATTTACCATTGAGCCAAACCTCGTAAGGTTTTCCTGGCATAGAAAACAGCTCCAGCGGGTATTATTCCTTCAAGTACTTGCAATTGAACCATTACACGACCACAATGTCGCATTTTCCTTGCACCCTACCGTGACCATTCATGACAAAGCAGGAATCGCAAACAGGACCAATCATTATCCCATTTCTAGGAACTAAAAGAAAACCTTCCATCCCTCACATAAAGGAATCCTCTTCTGACGGCGAGCCGATTGGTGTTTACAGTTCTCTACCTGAAAAGAAAATACATCCTATCTCTACAGTGATCCCTCCCAGCAAGGAGCTAGCTCACATAATATACAACACATATATGTCCCAACAGCTGACATAACATAGGTCATCCCCTAGCAGTAGAGATACCATACTAATATCACTCTAATCATCATTTCCCAAGCTTCACTGGCTAGTAGTAAATGACACGGTTGGCTTGACGTGGGGCCATGCTACTGACCCAGGGAGAAGCTCTCTACAAATCCTTGGGCAGAAATATGAAGGGGTCGACGGAGGAGGACATAAGGCCATTGCAGTATTCTTGTCATCTCACCTCCAGATCTGTCTACTGCTTCTACTAGAAGAGGGGTTAGCCAGAGCTTCTGGCCGACCCTAGCACTTCCTAAATTGGGCCATATCTCATTGTGTGGACTTCGTTGGCGTTTAGGAACGCTCATGTGGGTCCCTCTCGTTGAAAGCACAGCATCTGGGAACTTCACGACTCAGTAAGCAGCTTATCTTCACCACGACAATACTCCTCAGGCACCAAGGCCACCCTTCATCCGTCCAGCCTCACCCATCAACTTCCACCTCTTGCATGGTGGTGGCACGAGAGCTGGCTACCGCTTTTCCTCAAGTCTCCCAGGTCTAATAATAGCTCTTTTGCTGGACCCAAACTGACTTCTTGGCACTTCTGCGTCTCCATCACTCCAGGCCAAATAGATTCCTGGAGTCTCCTTGGCAGGTCCTGGCAACATCACATCTCCTGTGAATAATAGTAGATGGCAGTATTGTTCTACAGGTGACTGGGGCTTATTGTTGGTCGGCAGGTCTCTAGAGTATTGAGCCGACCTGAGGGCGAGGCGAGTGGTCAGCTCCTTCCCTCAGGGTCCCATTTACTCACAACACTCCCGCCCTCCAGCAATAATTCCCTTACAAATTTCGTCTATACATTCTTGACTTTGTATTCATACCAACATTTTCCTCTACCAGCTGATGTAACCTATCTTCCTCACATACCTCGTCATTTACAGTCCTTTCATCCACCACATTAACATTAGGCATTACTATTTCCTCCTCAGACCAGAATGGCTTTAGTTTATTACAATGAACAATCCTCTCACTTTGGTCCTCAAACAACCCTTTAACCTTCACATTTACTGGTCCCATTTTCTCTAAGATGCGGTAAGGACCTTTCCACCTTGGACCGAGGGACCTACTCTGTTGAGGGGTTACTTCATCTTTATATACCATTACTAGGTTACCTTCCTTAAGTTTAAGAGGCTTCACTTCCCTGTCATAGTAGTGAGCATATTTTTCCTGCGCTCTACCAGATGCCTGGGCGGCAGTTCGCCAAGCAGTTCTCATTTTTGTTAGGACTTCTGAAGGATAGTCCTCACCGTATCTGACAACTGCTTGGTTCACCAAGCCTGCTGCAAAATGACAGTCATGCCCAGTAAATAGGAATAATGGTTGTGTCCCTATTGATTTGTGAATAGCGGTGTTTAAAGCAAATTGAACATATGGTATATATTTATCCCATTGTAATGGTTCTTTCTCTGAGAGAATGGCCAGTGTATTTTTGACTACTTGGTTTGTTCTCTCCACCATACCATTCGCCTGTGGATGATAAGCTGTCGTGAATGCTGTCATTATTTCTAAGGTGTTACAAACCTCTGCAAATACCTTGCTTTTAAACTCTGAACCTTGATCTGTTACTAATTCTCTAGGACGTCCAAATATTGCTACGAATCTATCAAGTAGCGCCTCTGCAACAGTCTGTGGGTCTTTCTTAGGGATGGGTACAAGTGTTGTATACCGTGACAGATGGTCCACCAGCACAAGAACATACCTATTGCCTGAATAACTATTATGTAAGTCGATAAGATCTGCACCAACCTGGTTCAACGGCTCCTTAATCTCGGGAAAAGCTTGCAATTCCACATTAACCGGAGGGTTACCTTTCCTCCTTTGGCAATTACCACAACATTTCACATATTCGGTTACATAATACAGGAGACCAGGAAAGTAGAACATTTCTTTGGCCCTCTTATAAGTCCTAAAAACACCTGGATGGCCAGCCATCTTGGATGAGTGTGCAAGCTTCAGAGCGGCCTTCCTGAGGATATTGGGTATTACTACCTGCTGTACTGAACGATCGTTCAGCTCCGTAATCCTATGTAGCACACCGTCTTTCATCTCGAATTCATCAATAGGGCGGCTTGGCTTGTGGCACGGGAGCTTCTCTCCCTCCAAATACTCAATTATCTCCTTCCACCTGTTCTCTTCCAGTTGGTACTCTCTTAATTTTTCATTGTTCACATTCTCAATATTAACATCAACATTTATTGCTGCCTCATTCCTACTCAATACGTCTGGTACATGGTGTGAGGCTCCTGGTTTATAAAGAATCTGGTACGAGTGTGCTGACAGTTCGTAACCCCATCTAGACATCCTAGGACAGCGAGTTTTCTTTTTAAATATGTGCACCAAAGCCCTGTGATCTGTTATTATTTTAAAATGGCGCTGAAATACATACGGTTCAAAGTATCTCACACTTTCTACCACTGCCAAGGCTTCTTTATCAGTGATGGCATACCTGACTTCCGCTCCTTTAATCTTTCTGCTAAAATACGCTACTGGGTGTGGGTTATTTTCCTTGTCTCTTTGCATTAGGCAACCTCCTATTGCTGAAGCGTCTGTATGTATCTCAAACTCTCTGGAAAAATCAGGGACCACTAATACCGGCTCACTTGTAAGCTCAGCCTTTAATTTTTCGTGAGCCAACTCATGTTCTTCTTTCCATACAAACTTAGCTTTCTTCTTAGTTAGATCTGTCAGTGGTGCTGCTAGCTCTGCAAAACCCTTAATATGTCTTCTAAAGTATCCTGCTGCACCTAGGAACCTCCTGACTTCCCTTGCTGTTCTAGGTCTTGGCATTTCAGATATTGCCTTACACTTATCAGGGTCAGGGCGAATCCCTTCAGGGCCCACCTGAAAGCCTAGAAATTTAAAGCTAGTGGCTGCTATTATACATTTCTTTGCATTCAACTTAAATCCTGCTTTATCCAGTAGTTTTAGTGTCTCCACAAGGTTGTCTACATGTTCTGGAAATGACCGGGAGTTGACTACCACATCATCAAGATATGCTAGTGAGTGTCTACCCAACACAGGGCTGAGGATGAAGTTTATAGCTCTTTGGAAGCTAGAGGGCGCGGTTTTTAACCCGTAGGGCATTCGTTTAAATTGGTATAATCGGACCCCATCTGAGAATGCTGTCTTCTCTCTATCTTCTTCTGAAACGGGGATGGCCCAATAAGCTGACTTAGCGTCCAAAGTCGAAAAATACTTAGCTGTTCCAAATGAATCAAGAATTTCCTGGATTAGGGGCAAGGGATAACTATCAGCTATTGTTAATTCATTCACTTTCCCAAAATCCACACAGAACCGATAAGAGTTATCTGGTTTCTTTACCAACACTACAGGTGAGAGCCACGGTGATGAACTCGGTTCAATTACATCGTTCTGGAGCATGGTATTACATTCCTCCCTTATTAATCTCTTAGCCTCTTCTGGGAGTCTCCACTGACGGGTTTGGACAGTTAAACTGTCGCCTGTAGGTATAGTATGCTCAATTTGGGGCAGGAAGCCTATATCTCCTTCATCCATTGAAAACAACTTTGGAAAGTTCCTTAAAGCATTCTTTATTATTTCCTTTTCAGAACATTTTAAATGATTTAGATTTACATCATTAAATGTCTTTTCCCTTTTACTTTCGTTCTGGGTGGGAGCGGCAGGTGTCACTACCCTTTCTGGGACTCTGGTATTAAGTGCTCCACATTGTTGACCTCGGGCAGGTAGCTTAACGGGGTCAGGTGCTCCACATTGTTGACCTCGGCCAGGTAGCTTAACGGAGTCAGGTTCAAAAATTAAGTCTTTGGGGATAATCTCAGCTGATGTTAACCTTCTACCATTCTTGAATCTTAACGCTTTACTTGTCAGATTTATCACTGGTATTAAGATATGTCTTTTCTCAGAAACCTGGGCTAGATGATGAGGCACCAGGAAGGATTCTAGCTTCCCCGCTAATTGTAAGATACTTCCTGGCTCGACCTTCCTTCCCACTGAACCTTTAATAAATTTGAATGTATTAGGTGGACATACCTGGTTATATAATACATGAACTGCATAATCTGCGTCTGCAGAGTTCACATTAGGTAACTGCGCTTCAAAAAGTGATTTAGATGGGGTTTTGAATAATTTATTACTCCCACCTCAAAACTTTAAGGGTGATGGACTGATTACATCGTCTTCAAGTATCTTCTGCTTCTATCAACTTTTCTGTACTCGACTGAAGATGAATGGTTCAGAGAACCGACATGTTGATAAATTAGACACATGTGCAACTCTTGGGTATCTTTATTGAGGAAACGTTTCGCCACACACTTGCGTGTGCGGAAATTAGTTTGTGTGGAGAGTTTCGAGCACGAAACAGATGGCTTTATCCGTGCACACAGTGGGTGTGCGGGATCACATAGGCCCCCCAGCAGAGAACAGCCACAGCCTCCACAGGCACATGACTATTCCAATGATAACCTCCTCACTTGCAAAAACCTTCTGCTGGCACTGAAATCCACTGCTAGCAGTACCCTGTCTTACATTTCTAAATCAGCTCGCTAATATGCAGCAGGGAAATTTGCAGACTTTCTTAAGCAGGTGAATGGAGGTTCCACCAGCTTAGAAGAACTAGACACCATTGAAGCATGGGGCAACCTACTCCTGTTCGGCAATGTCTCTCTTGCAGTCCCTGAAAAACGAGGCAAACTGTTAACCACATCAGTAATCAAGGCAGTGTGTAACTACCCAAGAACGGATAACTGTGTCTCTCTGCCCCATCATCGCAGTAATCACAGATCACAGAGGTAGACCCAAGAAAAAGTCCACTGAAAACGAGAAAATTTGTGCACAGATTAGCAAAAAAAATCGAAGAAGGTAACACAGTGGGAGCAATCAGAATAATTGCAAGTGACGACACTGTAGCTCCCAAAGATGAGACCACGGCCCAAGCACTAAGAGACTAGCACCTAACAAGGGACACCATAGTCGTCAACAACAACCCTGAGGAAGATACCATCACTGAACAATTAACTATGACAGAATCAAAAGTCTGTAAGGCGACAGTGTCATTTCCAGCAGGATCTGCATGAGGTTACAATGGAATTCGATCACAACACCTCAAAGAGATGGTAAATCCAGTACTTGGCGCACCTGCATCAGTTCTTCTCACCGAGTTATCAACTTTCATCAACAACTGCCTGGCTGGGCAGATCCCAGAAGAAATTGAACCTTTTTTTTTTTGGAGCCTCATTATGCTCTTTGAAGAAGAAGGATGGGGAAATCAGACCCATTGTTGTTGGTAACACTCTTCGCCATCTCGTTGCCAAAGTAGCAGTAAGAAACATTCGTCTAGAAGCTGCCAGTTTACTCTGGCCACACGAACTAGGCTTTGAGGTCTCTCAAGGCAGCAAAGCCGCAGCTCATGCGGCAAGGGACCTACCAGAAGACAAGGCTGTAGTCAAACTTGACTTTAAAAATGCCTTTAATATGGTGAAGAGAGATGTGGTCTTGCCGGCCATTCGAGATCGGTTCCCCAGTCTTTTTCCCTTCATTTCAGCTGGTTACAGCAAACCCTCAATTCTATTGTTTGGCAAACATGAAATTCCCTCGTCAGAGGGTGTTCAGCAGGATGACCCACTCGCTCCACTTCTCTTCTGATTGGCAGTAAGAGAACTAACTTCCAGCCTATGCAGCGAGTTCAACATCAGGTATCAGGATGATGGCACTCTGGCAGGTACTGAAGAGTCCCTGTTAAAGGACCTACAACTGGTGAAGACACAGGAAGAAACCCTGGGACTCATCCTCAATTCCTCCAAGTGTGAAATCATCCCAACAAACCAGAAAATAATCAATGCTGTGTGAATAATCCTCCCAGAAGTCTCTACTACCACTCCATCCAACAGTACCCTCTTGGGAACTCTGCTGGCTCACCAGGCTATCGACACGGTCCTCAAGGACAAATTGAATGACCTGAAGAGAATGGAGGAGAGAATAAGCAACCTTGATACCCATGATGCTTTGTATCTCCTCACAAGGTGTCATACTATGCCCAGACTCACTTCCTGAGGTGCACACCCTCTTTTGACAACCCAACAGTCAACGAATGTGACACACCACTGACATCAACCTTCAAGGCACTGAATCAGAATCTGTCACTAGAAGATCAGGGAACCCTTCTAGTGCGACTGGGAGGTATAGGGGTGTGCAAAGCAATGCAGGTAGTTTTACCTGCATTTCTGCCCTCACGTTTGGCTTCCAGTGGATTAGTCAAGGCCCCAAGTTCAATGAAGCAGATATGCAGTGGGACACCCTTGCAGACTCCTCCAGTAGACCAGCTCCTCCCACTGAGACAAACCGTTCATGGAAAAAAAATCACCAATGCAATGCTCACCAACACTACAGGAAAGGACAAAGCTTGTTTCCTAGCGGTGAAGGCACCACACTCAGGAGATTTCCTCCCTGGGCACTCGACTCGACCCACAGGCCATTCGGATTGGTGTTGCTCTTCACCTAGCCGCCCCCATCCTCACCGAACATAGGTGTATTTGCGGCAGGGCGACGGCTGATCAATTCGGATTTCATGGTCTCATGTGTCACACATCAGAAGGGAAGTATGCCAGACATGAGGAGGTCATCGACATCATAAAGAGAATCCTCGCCACAGCCCACTGCCCAGCCCAAGTGAACCCAAAGAGCAGAGGTCTGACAAGTCAAAAGCATCCTGATGGAGCCACCCTTGCTACCCTGGAAGGATGGTAAGCAGATTGCTTGGAACTACACCTGTGCCACAACAATGGCAGGCCATGTAGCCTGGTGGCTAAAGCTCTCGCTTCACACACTGAGGGCCTGGGTTCGATTCCCGGCGGGTGGAAACATATCGACGTGTTTCCTTACACCTGTTGTCCTGTTCACCAAGCAGCAAATAGGTACCTGGGTGTTAGTCGACTGGTGTTGGTCGCATCCTGGGGGACAAGATTGAGGACCCCAATGGAAATAAGTTAGTTCTCGATGACACGCTGACTTTCTTCAGTTATCCTGGGTGACTAACACTCCGGGGTTAAAAATCCAAACAAAATCTTACCTACTTGCCATACTCCGTAGCTGAAGGGAGTGGAGCTGCCAGTCACAGGGAGACCCAGAAGACCTGCAAATACGAAGGCCTTCCCCCTTGCTATAACTTCATCTCAATGGGGTCGGAGACATATGGAGAATGGGCAAGTGTGCTCTAAAGTTCCTCGGAAAGCTGGGCGAAAAACTCATCATAGAAACCAAGGACCACAGGGCGGCCAGCTTCCTCTTTTAGAGACTCAGTGTTGCGATCCAGAGAGGAAATGCCTGCAGCATTCTGGGCACGCGACCCACCGCCGGGGAGCTGGACGAAGTATTCGAGCTGTAGCTCTGGGTTGTTATGTATGTTGTGCTACACCTACTGTATTTTTGTCACTGTATTTTGTCAATGTATTTTGTCTTTAAATAAAGTGGTGGTAGTATTAGAAAATTTTCAAGCAGCCTCAGGGAGAACCTTGAGTTTTCCCTGAAGCAAGTTTATTCTTGTCTCTGAGGATGAGGGTTCCCAGGACACTTCTAGAGGTGGTACCTCCCTAACTACTCGAGCTAAAAATTTACACCCTCCCCCCTTGGCTTGTCTTGCACAGCTAAGATCGCCTGTCTGCGATTATTCGCGTATATACATACATACATACATACATATATATATATATATATATATATATATATATATATATATATATATATATATATATATATATATATATATATATATATATATATATATATATATATATATATATATATATATAGTTATGTATGCATGAAGAACTAACGCCGTGTGGATCACTCGCTGCAACAAGTGCTGAAGGCTCGATCCTCCGTAGCAAACAGCAAGTATTTTAGGCATCATATAACAAATTCTTTTTCCCAGACTGTATTGGATAATGTATAAACATGTTTTACTGGCCTTCCTGAGAGAAGAAATTTCACATATTTTGTTGCTATTTGTTGCTGCTATTACTCAACGGTACACGTGAGGGGAAACCGAAGGTGCAGGCCAGTCCATAAGGGTGAAAATCTGCCGGTGGAGCCTAGCATTCTCTTCAGCTCATGAGACGAGGGCTGGTGAGGGTACAATATCATACGTGGCTTGAAAATAGTCGGCGAGTTGACAGGAAGGATACGGGAGAGGTGTTGGGAAGAGTGGAGGGGAATGGTGAGTGTGTTGAGGAACGTGGGGTTGTGGTGAGCGGAATGAGTGGCATAAGTGAGGGAACGTGGAGTGGTAGTGGGGGTAAAGTGGAGTGTTAGATGGTCAGCGTGGAGTAGTGGTGAGGGGAACGTGGGGTGATGGTGAGTGGAACGGGTAATGGTGGTGGAGAACCGGTGATGGTGGTGAGGAGAACGTGAGGTGGTGATGAGATGAACGTGAGGTGGTGGTAAGGGGAAAGTGCTGTGGAGGTAAGGGGAATGGGTGATTGTAGTGGGGAACGTGGGATAGTGGTCGAAGAACGTGGGATGGTGGATGGACAACGTGAACTGGTGGTGGTGGGAGAACGAGAGATGGTGGTGGGTGAAGTGAACATGGAGTTATGGTGCGAGAATGCGGGGTAATGGTGGAAGAACGTGGGTTGGTGGCGGGGAAACGTGGAGTTATGTTGGGAGAACGTGGGGTGGTGATGGGAGAACATGGGATGGTGGTGGTGGGAGAATTTGGACTGGTTGTGAGAGAATGGGGAGTGGTGATGGGAAAACGTGGGGTGCTAGTGAGGGGGAACGGGTGATGGTTGTCGGAGAACGTGAGATGGATTGAAAGGGACGTAGCTGGTGGTGAGGTGAATGTGGGGAGATGGTGAGGGGAACGGTTGATGATGGTGAGGTGAACGTGGGGTAGTGTTGAGGGTAATGTAGAGTGATGGTGAGGGGAACATGGAGTGGTCGTGAGGGGAACGTGGGTTAGTGTTGAGAGGAACTTGGGGTAGAGTTGAGGGGAAAGTGGAGTGATGGTGAGGGGAACGTGGGGTGGTAGTGGGGAATGGGTGATGGTGATGGGGAAAGGGTGATGGTGGTGAGAGAGTGGGTAATGGTAGATAGGGAAACGTAGGGTAGTGATGAGGGAACAGGTGATGGTAGTGAGAACGTAGGGAGATTGTAGGAGAAAGTGGAGTAGTGGGGGGGAGGATGTGAGTTATAACTTTTAACAAAATTGAGAACAGTCGCAGTGTGGTGCTAAATATTACGCAGGACGATAAGATAGTGGAGACCCCAAGCATACCTCATCACCCGGACGGGATGGTACTTCACCACCCAGCGTGTTGATCCTAGCTATGGTATACAACTGTTGAGAAATGGGATTACTAACTAAGACATAATTTATAATTTTAAATATAGGGAACACTTAGCTGATAAAAGACAGCAAATCATCTACACAGCCGCCCCTGCAGACGAGGTCTTGAATTGTTGTCATGATCATCTCTCAACGGGCTGAAATGAGTTATAATTTGTAAGATTATAAATTACCCCTAGGGGGTGTTATGTCAGCATATTTCATTCACTGATGGCTGACAAACTTACTTGTGTGGACTCAAAAGTCCGCACCTCACTGCCGACTATAGGTTGATTACAAACTCCTTGCGACTCAAGAACTGCGCAGTCCCCCGTACTACAAGAAATTTGTAACCTACCTTGCTCTTGTAGTGTGAGCTATGGTGTTCTTCACACCTCCGACAGATATCGGTGACTTGATAGAAGCTGAAGTGTCCTTGGATGTCCACGTCTTCCATAGTCTAGGAATACGCACACTGGTACACTATGTTCCACAAGATTTATTCACAGTCTTATCACTAAAGAAGCTGATCACACTTCTCTTAAGTGTTTATTGTGTTTTATGAGATACTTTGTTCACACTAACGCACAGATCAGTGTTCTTTGTTGGTTATCCTGGCGTCAGTGTCACTCTCAGTAAAGTCAAAACTAATCTGAAGATGCCACAGCCCCCCACGCCATTACTGCCCCCAGCACAAAGGAAAAGCTGACATAGTACTTTTTGCTTCCTTGCCACTTCCTCGATGAAGCAAGGCAGAATGTTTGATTCTTGCTGTCTTAAGCATAGACAACAATATACACTATCTTTACCATGAAGGTTGTCACTAGTAGAAGTTGACACAGTAGGCTTCTTCAGTCGAGTACAGAAAAGTTGATAGAAGCAGACCTGAAATCAACTTTGTCAACTTCTACTAGTGACAACCTTCTTACATCTACTAGTGGCCTACATCTCACCTCCTGGCATTATATAAGGCTCCATTCTGTCACTTCAACTCCATAGTGTCTCAGACTATGGAACAATACTCTTCTCCAGACTGAGGGACTGACCACCTCAAAACTTCAAGGGTGATGGACTGATTACATCGTCTACAAGTATCTTCTGCTTCTATCAACTTTTCTGTACTCGACAGAAGAAGCCTATTGTGTAGGCGAAACGTTTCGAAATAAAGTTACCTAACTGTTGCATATGTGTCTTACCCGACAGCCTTTATATCGTTTACTCTTGTGCAAGTTAATTGTTCTACATATTGTATTACTTCTACTACTACTACTACTACTACTACTACTACTACTACTACTACTACTACTACTACTACTGCTACTACTACTACTACTACTACCACTAGTATTGCACCTCACTCTGAGCCTATATATACCCTCTGTGTCCATGTACTGTTTGTAATGGCTTGATAAAGCTCCTGGAGAGCGAAACGTTGCCTCAATAAAATGTCACATTAGTTGCACTTGTGTCCTTTTACTTTACATATTGTCGGTAATTCTACCAACATTATTACATACTAGTTCTTGCTATGGTGCACCACCAGTTAGGATGCTGGTACTAGCTACGGTATACCACTACCGAATATGTTGGTCTAGCTATGTAATAAGTCCAACCAGGATCCTACTCCCAGCTGTGGTATAACACCACCCAGTATGCAGGCCCTAGCTATGGTATACCATGATCCATGACCCAGTTCAAGGTATGATATACCACTTCACAGGATGCTGGTACTAGGTATGGTATACCAACAACCCGGCTATTGGTCCTAGCTATTGTATACCACCACCCAGGATGCTGATCCTAGCTATTTTATGCCACCACAAAGGATGCTGGTTGGTGGAATGCCACCACCCAGGATGCTAGTTGGTGGAATACCACCACCCTGGTTGGTGGTATATCACCACCCTGGTTGGTGGTATACCACCACCCAGATTAGTGGTATACCACCACCCTGGATGCTGGTCGTAGCTATGGTATACCACTACGTAGGATGCTGGTCTAAATTATTGTATTCCACAACCCAGGATGCAAGTCCTGGTGATGGTGTACTGCCATCCTTCATCATTGACCATTTTGCTCTCGGGCTGAGTGGTTGTGCTGCACAGAAGCTCCTGCTTTCTCTGTTGCACAACTTCCTCTTTTCTCCAAGATGGCGGCCAGTTGACGCAGGAGGAGTAACACTGTGTGTGTTGACTTAGTCAAAGGGGCAATTTATCTGACAAATGCCTCTGTTTTACTGCCGACGATCATCAGGGATACGTTCTGCATTGCCAACGATGAGCTATATGGGATTGCACTTAACGGATCTACAAGGATTTTCGTCAAGTTCTGCACAGTGGAAGCTTACGAAAGGACGGTGACTCACAGGAGAGGAGTATCACCGTATCATCTCGGCTGGAGGTACCCCTGCGGGATGCCTCCAAATGCTACACCTTGGTGAGGATTCGAAATGTTTCTTTTGAAGCAGATGACGTAGATATTCGTGAGACATTTTGAAGCTATGGTGAGGTGCGTGCTGTGACTTTGGGACGATGGACGGATGGAATCTATGCAGGGCTTCCTGCAGGATCTTACACTATCAAGATGACATTGAGAAGACCTATTCCCTCGTATGTAGTCCTGGAGGATTTTAGGACACAGGTGTTTGTGACCTATGCAAGACAACGTAAAACGTGTTGACTGTGTGGTGCTTTTGACCACATGGCGTCCGGGTGTGATAAGGCAGCAACTCCACGGTCATCGGAAATGCCAGTAGTCACGGAGTTTTTGGTGGCATCTTCGTCTGCTGCTGTGGATGCAGCAGGTGAAGGAAATTGGGCGGACGAAGTGGACGGTGTGGAGGAGCATTGCTTGATGCTACCAGAAGATTTGGACGCTCCCCCACTGGAAGAACCTGAAGGTGAGCAGCAGCCTGTGGGAGTGTGGAAGACTGGTGACATACAGGATTTATTTGAATCTCTGCAGGAGATGATTAAGTCTTTCCTGGACATGCCAACGGAGGAGATCCCCGCTGTAGACCGGGGACTTCTGATGGTTGAGGACCTGAATGGGCAGGCCCCGGGGCCTCCAGGGTCAGGGTCTGGCATGTTGCAGTTGCTGCAGGAGGAGGCTGAGGTGCACAGGGAGAGTGGAAATACTGATATGGAGATTGAGGGTGCATCTAGGAAGAGAGCTGGAGGCTCGTTGGATGATGAGGTCATTACTCCAGCTCAGCGTTCTGGCAAGAAGACGTGGGCGGGAGTGACTAAGAAAGGGCAGGGTAGTGCACAGGGGGGGGGAGGGGTCCAGGGGGGCAAGAGTGTACAGGAGAAGACAGGAGCAACAAAAAGTGTAATTGACAGGACACAGAGACAGAGGAAAGCCTTTTTGCATCTTTAAGTGTCTAACTATAAATGTGAATGGCCTTAGAGCTGAAGTTAAACGTGTATGGTTGGAGGATGTTTTGTGGCGTTTTGACATTGACATGTGCTTTATTCAGGAATACAATTTTAAGTGTGGCAGAGAGTTGAGGCTGAAAGGTTTTAGGATGTATGCTGGTAGTTCAGGGAAAGTAAAGGGTGAGGTGGCAGTGGCAGTGAGAGAATCCAGCCCATTTCAAGTGCTCGCATGGGAAGAGGGGGGAGGAAGGGAGGGTGGTGAGGGTGGAGGGGCTATGGGGGGAGATTAGGGTGTGTTTTCTGGGGATATATATGCCGGCTGATAGTAACAGACGGGTAAAGGTGAATTTTATACCGGAGGTTCTGCTTTTCCACTTGCGGGGTTTACCCATGGTTTCTATAGTAGGTGGTGACTGGAATTGTGTCATTAGAAATAAGGATGTGGAGCCGAGGGGGGCAGGGTGTGTTGAGGGATTTGTTGAGGGATGCAGAGGTTTATGACATAGTCAGGGGAGATGGGTGGAAAGTGGAGCACACGTTTATGCTGCCAGATTGGATTGAATATATATAACTCGTGAGATTACAGTAGAACGTGTGCTGATGGTAGACGTAAGTTTCTCGGACCATCGTGCCGTGCTGGCAGAGGTGGCATGGGATGGTATGGTTCGCCAGTTTGTGGGTTATTGGAAAATGAATGTGAGGTTACTTCAGGGGAAGGGGGAGGGGTTTACATTCAGAGACTGGTGGAGGCAACTCTGGGAGGCACGCAACAACGAGGAGGATGTTTTGGGATGGTGGGAGAAGCACGCTAAACTGCAGATTAAGGAGTATTACCAGCATAGAGGATGGGATGAGGCATGGTGGAGGTTTGGTTTACAGAAATACCTTGAGGGGCAGCTCAATGATTGCTATGTAGGGGGTGGGGGTGGTAGGCATGGGGAAATTGAGGTTTTAAGGGGAAGACTGAGGGATATACAAAATTCTCGTTTTGATGTGATACGTGTGAGGGAAGGATTAGAGGAGGTACTATGGGGTGACAAACCATCGGGATGTGTTTTGAGGAGGTTTAGGGAAAGGCAGAAGATGACCACAATTATGGGATTAGAGGTGTGTAAAGGGGTGGGGGGCTATAGGGTGGGGCAGGTACTTATGCCACTAATGGAATGAGTAACTATGCCGATTATTGGTTTAGGGAGCATTTTAAGCAGGGGGAGGTGGAGGGAGGGAGGGAGAGATTATAGGGGAAGGAATTCGGGGTATTTCTGGGGAGGAGGAGAGAGCGGTGCTAAAGGGTAGGATCAGCGAGGAGGAGGTGGGGGAGGTGGTAATGAGCTTGAGTAGGGGAAAAGCGCTTTGGATTGATGGAATTCCTAACGATTTCTATATTGCAAATTGGGATTGTATGAAGGAATGTCTGATCTCATTGCATAACTGTATGAAGGAAGGGGGATTGTTGGGGGAATCGCAGGGCATGGGGGTAGTTGTTTTGGTTTATAAAGGAGAGGGGGAGGACCCTGGGTGCCTATAGGGCGATCTCCCTCATGTGTGCTGTTTATAAAGTTTTTGCGAAGGTTTTGGGTAATTGCATGAAGAAGGTGATTGACCTTGTTCTACATAGAAGACAGTATGGGATTTCAGGTAGAAATATGTGTTAGGGGCATGGAAGAATTAGGGATTTCGTGGAGGGCAGACAAGGGGTGGGATCTTGTGGATTGATTGGAAGCAGGCTTATGACTATGTAGATAGACGTATGTTGTGGAGTATTTTGCAAAAACAGGGTTTTG
The DNA here is from genome assembly GCF_038502225.1 of Cherax quadricarinatus. Classification (NCBI taxonomy): domain Eukaryota; kingdom Metazoa; phylum Arthropoda; class Malacostraca; order Decapoda; family Parastacidae; genus Cherax; species Cherax quadricarinatus. The sequence goes on along the minus strand of NW_027196209.1, from coordinate 9,532 downwards.
GGGATGAGATTGTGCGGTGGGCAACTACTTTGTATATGCCTGCGAGGGTCAGAGTACAGGTTAATGGGAAGTTAGGGCTGCCGGTGGAGTTGGGGAAGGGTTTGCGACAGGGTTGTCCCTTGTCTCAAATCCTCTTTGTATGCATGCAGGATCCATTTTATAGGCTTACAGAGGAAGGCGTGTGGGAATGCAGAGAGGAGGGTCCTGGCAGATGTGGAATTGTGGAGTATGTGGATGACACCACAGTTTTGGTGGGAGGGGAAATAGGATTGGGGAATGTGGGACGTATAATAGAGATTTTTGGTTGGGCGACCAGGATGAGGGTTAATGGAGCAAAGTCTAAGTTATTGGAAGTAGGTACATTGGTGGGGGGGGGGTAGGAACCGTATGGGTGGAATGTAGTGGATAGAATTAAGATCTTCAGGGTTGTGTACATGGCGGATGCTGGGGAGGTGCAGAAAATAAATTACAAGGACGTTGTGATTAGAGCGATAGGTAGGATGCGAGGGTGGAGGGCCGGGGATGTAACATTGCAGCAAAGGATGGTGGTGGTGGTAAACACACTTGTGTGCAGTGAAGTGTGGGTAGTCGCAGAAGTATATCCCCTGAGGTCGTGTGATATTCAGGAACTGGAGAGGGGGGTTTTGAGGTATGTGTGGGGTTATGGGAGGCCATGGCTATGGAAGGAGGTGGTGATGTGGCAGGGTGGGCTGGGTCTTATACCTTTGGACACACGCGTGAAGGCAGTGTATATGAAGCAGCGGTACCTGAGGGTGGGAGTGGAGAGGGGTATAAGGATGGGAGAGGTCATGGAGGATGTGAGGAAATGGTGGAAGGGGAAGGCGTTATTGGTGTGTGAAGATATGGTGCGTAATTTATTGACAATACGGGATGCAAGAAAAGTAAGGGTAAGTAGGCTTGGGAGGACAGGTAGGCAGGGTGAGGTGATACAGGGAGTAGCTACATACCTGATGTATGATTGGAGGGCCATTTGGGAAGACTTTCAATAGATTAAATTAAAGCCGAGATTCCTGAAGTGGTATATAGGTTCTTTATGGGAATTCTAGCTTCAAGGTCAGTGCTATATTGAATGGGTTATGTAGGTGAAGGCAATTGTTTGCATTAAAAAAAAAATACCACAGGAGGGATTGAACCTGTGGTCTGGAGTTTTGAGACTCTCTGACCGCGGGTTCAATCCCACTCGTGGTATGGTTTGTTTACAATCGTGTCATTATGATTTCGTGAGTCAATTGTTTGCATTGTGGAGAGGAGGAGACGGCTTTTCATGCTGTATAGTTTTGTAAAAATTTGGGGGTTGTAAGGACATGGTTAGCGAGGGTCCTAGGTATAGTGCGGGAGGAAGGAACATTTCGACTTTGAGGGCTCTGCATTTTGATGTGGGAGAGGTTTCCAAGAACATTCGAAGGGCGGTGATGTATGTGGTGGCAGATTTTTTGTATGTGTCTTGTTGTATGCGGGATGTGGGGGGTGATTGTAGGGTGCGGGCGCTTGCAGCGAGTGCATATCATACGGTTTGCAGGAATAGGCTACTATATGGGAGGGTGTGGGTAAATAGTTTTCCTTTGGGTTATCGTAATTTGACGGTATATGTCATGTTAGGGTTGGATGTAGGTTAGAGCTGGGATTGGTTGTTCGTCTCATTGATGTGTTGAGACACTACACCTGGGTGAAGGTACGTAATGTGCCTATAGAAGCTGACGAGGCAGACCTAAGGAACGTTTTTGAACGTTATGGTACTGTTCACTTGGCAACAGCAGGTACTTGGGCGGATGGGGTGTACGCTGGCTTGTTGGAAGGTACGTTCAACCTGAAGATGATGCTGAGGCATTCTATCCCATCGTTTGTCATCCTAGAGGACTTCCGGACACAAGTTATGGTGTATTATGCATGTCAGAGCAAGACTTGCAGGCTATGTGGCGCTTATGACCATATGGCAGCCCAGTGTGGGAGGCAGCAGCGATGACAGGATGCAGACAGAGGGATGGAGCGAGGGCCTGACCCGAAGACGGGGCCTGTCAGCGGGACATCTGTAAATGGCCATAGTTCTTCTTGGAGTGAGGAGGTAGAGAGAGAGTTTCCAACGGTGGGGTCGAGCCCATCAATGCCGGTAGGCTCTATGGTCTCCGCTTTGGTGGAAGGGGAGACCAAGCTGAGTGGCGAGGAACGAGCGGAGAATGTGGCTTTAGAGCAGTTGAGGACAGGTTTTTGGAGACGACGAGAGCTGGGGATGATGTATGGTCGGTGGAAGGACCAGAGGAGAGCGATGACAAGAGGAGAGGCAGTCAGCTGACTGTGGGTGCCGCTTCTATGGGAGTGGTGACCGTGGTCGAGGTGGCAGCAGAGGTACATTGTGAGGCATCTTCTGACCAGAGCATGGATGCAGAGAGTGTTCGGCGAAAGAGGGCGGCAACGCACTCTGATTCTGATGATGTCTTGACCCTGGCACAGAGGCCGGGGAAGAAACCATGGGCTGATGTGGTGAGTGGAGGCGTCACAGGTGTGTCCGGTCAGGTGTTCGACCCGGGGGGGGGGTCGTGCTCACAGTGGAGAGCATGGTGGGAAAAGTAGGAAGGCTGGTAATGCACCTATGAAAGGAGTTCCAGGGCAGCATGTAAAACCCTTCACAAAGGTTTCAGGTGTATGACTGTAAATGTTAATGGGATGTGTGAGGATGTGAAGCATTTGTGACTCCAGGGGTTTTTGAGGCGTTATGCCATAGATATTGTGTTTGTGCAGAAGCATAATTTTAAGGATGGTCAGGATTTGAATGTGGCTAGATATCGTGTGTTTGTGGCATATTCGGAACGTTTGAAGAGTGGGGTTGGGATTCTGATTCGGGAGACGAGCCCGTTTGTTGTAATTAGATGTGAGGGAGGGGAGGAGGGTAGTGTACTCCGGGTAGATGGATGGTGGAGGGATGAGCGACTGGCAGTGGTTTGTGTGTATGCGCTGGCAGTACGTGATGTACGGGTGAAGAATGAGTTTGTGCTTGATGTTTTGATTTATTATTTGTTATCTCTTCCCTCGGTAACAATCGTAGGCGGTGATTGGAATTGTGTGGTACGTAGAAAGGATGTGGAGCCACGGGGGGCAGGGTGTTTTTTGGTTAGCCTAAGGGATCTTTTGTTGGGCATGGGGTTAAGGGATGTTATTGGAGGTGGGGACCTGATGGTTGAGCATACGTTTCATAGATGGGGATACGCGGCCAGGCAAGATAGGTTATATGTGACGAGAAGTGTGCGGGTGATGTGTGTGCATACGGTAGATGCTGTATACACGGATCATAGAGCTGTTTATGCGGACTTGACTTGGGCCAGCTTGCCTAAGAGGTATCCAGGGTATTGGAAGTTAAATGTGAAACTTCTTGGGGTGGAGGAGGCGGGGTTAGATTTTTGGACAATGTGGGAGAATTTGTGGGGAGAGGGTAGGGATGTGGGTGACTTGCTGGGGTGGTGGGATGGGGTAGCTAAGGAGAGGATCCGGCAGTTTTATGTGCGATGGGGAAAGTACCAGGGTTGGATGACGTACGGGTTGCAGCAGTATTTCGAGGGTAGGTTGTAAGGTTGTTATGAGAGGGGCGTGCAGGCAGGGCAGTATCCCATGGAGGAAATCGAGTTGTTAAAAGGGAGGATTCCAGATTTGCAGAATGACAGATTTGATGAGGTGAGAGTGCAGGGTGGATTTGAAGAGGCTGTGTGGGGTGATCGCCCATCAGCCTGTGTGTTACAGGGACAGAGACAGTGCCGTATGGCTATGGAAATTGATACGTTGGTGGTACATGAGGACTTAGGTGGATATAGGGCGGGACAGGAGTTAAGAACAATGGAGGCGATGAGTGATTATGTGGATAGGTGGTTTGGAAGAAATTTACTGAGTGCAGGGGTGGATGTGAGGGCTCTTTCGGGGGGTTGGGGGAGAATGTATCTTGTGTGTTAAGTGGCAGTGATCGCATGGCGTTGGGGAGGGATATTGAAGAAGGGGAGGTGTGGAGGGCTTTAGAGGGGATGGCACGAGGTAAGGCACCAGGTTTGGATGGCTAGCCCTGCAAGTTTTATGTGAACCGTTGGAGTGTGTTGAAGTCCTTCTTAGTAGAACTAAAGAATAAGATGAAAAGGGAGGGGAGGATGGGCAGGTTGCAGGGAACTGCAGTTGTGGTTTTAGTGCCAAAAGGTGAGCAACAAGACACGGTGCGGGACTTTAGGATAATATCATTACTGTGTGCTGATTATAAGATTTTTGCAAAAATTTTAAGAAATAGGCTGAAGTGTGTGGTGGATAGAGTGGTTGTGAGAGGACAATATGGTGTGTCTGGGAGGACGATGTATGACGGGCATAGTATTATAAAGAATTTTGTGGAAAGGTCGGGAGGGGAGCAGGGGGGAGGTGTCTTAGCGTTAGATTGGCAGGCGGCGTATGATAGTGTAGAACGTGAGGTGTTGTGGTACATATTAAGGAGGCAGGGTTTTGGGGAGGAGGTGGTGCGTTGGGCAGAGACATTGTATAAAGGTGTGGGAGTGTGTGTACAGGTAAATGGGAAGTTGGGGGAGTGGGTATCCATGGGTTGGGGTATTAGGCAGGGTTGTCCCCTGTCTCAATTGTTGTTTACCTGTTTAACAGACCCTTTCTATAGAGCGGTGGGAGCGTGTATGGAGGTGGATTGGGGAGTAGGGAGTGGAGAGCAGGAAATAATAGGGTACGTGGATGACACGACAATACTCGTGCGAACGGTGAGGAGTTTACGTGCGGTAGAGGATGTTATTGATAATTTCGCGGGGGTTACCGGTTTAAGAGTTAATGTGGAGAAATCAAAATTACTGGTCTTAGGAGATTGGGTGGGAAGAGAGAGTTGGGGATGGAATGTACGTTGGAATATGGTGGATGGGATAAAAGTGTGTGGGATAGTGTATATGGGTAGTGCGAGAGAGGCGAGGATGGTTAATTCTGGACTTGTTGTGGATCAAGTGGTGGGGTGCTTGGATGGATTGATACCAACTCATTTGACAGTACATCAGTGTGCAATTGTCTGGCATGTGGCAGCAGTATATCTGTTAGCAGGTCTGGATGTTACGAGGCTGATAAGGAGGGTTTTCCATTTTCTTTGGGGTTCTGGGTGTGAATGGTTGAGTAGGAGTGTGGTTACCCTACCGGTCAACAGAGGAGGATTGGGGTTGATTGATTTACGGTTAATAGTCAAGTGTATTTATTTAAAGTGGGGGTTACACCGTGTGCGGGGACAAGCGGGGAGGGGCGTGAATGACTTACATGAAGAAGTGCGAATGTGGTGGGGAGGGTCGGAGATGAGGGTGTGTGAAGACGTGTTGCGGGCGTTGCTGCATGTCCGGGACCCTAATAAAGTTCGGGTGGGTGTTTTAGAGCGTGCTGTAGGGGCGATGGTAGTCGCGAAGGCTGAGGGTATCTACCCTATGTATGCATGGGAGGATATGTAGGAGAGGTTACATGGGAGAGGTTACGGTTGATGCGGTTGGTGCGCATGCAGCCAAATGTGCAAGAGGTATTTTTCCGTTTTCTCCATGGTATACTGCCGTCGGGTGCTGCACTTAAGGAAAGAGGGTTGATGGTGGAGGGCGCGTATCGGGTGTGCGGGGATGAGGAGACGGCGTTTCATGTAGTGTATTTTTGTGATAATTTAGGGAGTATCAGGGAATGGATGGGTAAGGTTCTGAGGACAGTGGGAGGGGGCAGGATATCAGTATTGAGGGTGTTAAGTTTAGACGTGGGAGGCATAGAGGTGCCTGTGCAACGTGCAATCACATATACAATTGCGGATTTTGTTTTTGTATCCTGGGCGATGAGAGGGAATGGGGATTGGGAGGTGTGCAAAAGGGTGTTGGCGGCAGAACGTTGTAATCGGGGAATATATGGAAGTCGCTGGGACCAGGCTTTTTCAGCAGGGTATCGTAGTATGAGTGTGAGAGTATTGTTAGCGTTGTGAAAGGGGGGGGGGGTTGAAGTTCAGGGAATGGAATGGGCTCGTCTCCGGCGTTGGGTATGCACAAGGGCTGTGTTGCTGTGTGTATCAGTGTAATGTGTGGTTGTGGTGAATGTGGTTGTGTGAGAGGATGTGGTGGTGCAGTTATATAATGTGTTATAGCTGTTTTATGTCAGAATATACTGCCTTCTTTCTTTGCTGAAGTACTTGATTTACCTTTAGGCTTTACCCTGGCAAACGGGGTTTTATGTGTCTGTACCGAGCATTTTATTGGTATATTATATAATGTGTATAGCCTGTAGATGAGTGCTGATGCTTATGGGTTTTCCAGTTTTGTGACTGACTCGTAAGAGTTGTGGTAAGGCGAGTATGTGTGACTGTAGGGAACTTAATGTACTGGGGGGTTAGTTGAGTAAGAGTATGTACTTTGTTTTATCATGAGATTGTGATGTAGGTCCTTTCATTTATTGATTATTTGTGTAGGTTGTGAGTAACCGATATATTTATCGTAATATTCTTCTTATTGTATCGTGCCTTGATAATATGTCACAGTAATATTATGTAAATAGTGTGTACCTGATGGGATTATGGCTTTACTTGTGTTTTGTTTTTTACATTATATTATTGACCCTGTTACAGGGGTCACCTGCATGTTATGTCCTTGTTGTTGTTCTTGTGTAAATAGGATTAAGATTACCCATCTTTCTTAATGTTATGTTCTGTCATAAGCGATATTTTCTAGTGTATTTGTGTAACCTCTTTGTGTCTGTTAATATTGTGTTTGTTATTTTGTTATTGTACGTGCTGAGGGATTGTGATTCATAATGTATTTATATTAAATGTATATCAACCCTTGTTTAAGGGGTTTTATGTTAAGCTATATATTGAGTTTTAAATAAAGTTTATATATAAAAAAATAGTGTACCACTACCCAGGATACTGGTACTTGCTATGGTATACCAACACCCAGGATACTGGTACTTGCTATGGTATACCAACACCCAGGATACTGGTACTTGCTATGGTATACCACCACCCAGGATACTGGTTGTGGCATACAAGGAGTACGTAACCTTTATTTTTTTTTATTTTATTTAAAACGTCATGTACAAATATATATAGGTACATATATCAAAATGTAACATTGACACTGGTGATGAGCAAAAAAATTCACAACACAATCTAATGAATAAAGACATTAAAATAAACTTAACACAACCTACAGACTGCTTCTACGTACGTTGTTTCACAAGTAACAAGGTTCATAGATATAGTGGAACCTACTCATTATTGCTTACACCCCCCCCCCACCACCAATGAATACATTCTACATTCCCCTGCTACTTGAAATGAAAAAATGTCTAGAACAAGGATAACATCAATAACACAATATATAAACACATAACAATCCAGGCAACACCTGACACTATACTATTTACAAGTTTTTAAAACATATCACAATTCAAGAAGGAATAAAGGGATAATAATAAAGGCCACAAAATGGCTATAAAAATAACTCCTAAATTACAACCTCAACACAATAATAATACACCAAGCTTAATACCAAGCACTCAAAATATAACTCGCAACAAATTACACAAGACCTACGATATGCATTATTAAGAAACGTGTGCTGCAACACAGGTGACCCATCATCCCTCCCCCCACTCACACAACACAGCTGACCCATCATCATTCCCCCCACTCACACAACACAGGTGACCCATCATCCCTCCCCCCACTCACACAACACAGGTAACCCATCATCCCTCCCCCCACTCACACAACACAGATGACCCACCATCCCTCCCCCCACTCACACAACACAGGTGACCCATCATCCCTCCCCCCACTCACACAACACAGGTGACCCATCATCCCTCCCCCCACTCACACAACACAGGTGACCCATCATCCCTCCCCCCACTCACACAACACAGGTGACCCATCATCCCTCCCCCCACTCACACAACACAGGTGACCCATCATCCCTCCCCCCACTCACACAACACAGGTGACCCATCATCCCTCCGCCCACTCACACAACACAGGTGACCCATCATCCCTCCCCCCACTCACACAACACAGGTGACCCATCATCCCTCCCCCCACTCACACAACACAGGTGACCCATCATCCCTCCCCCACTCACACAACACAGGTGACCCATCATCCCTCCCCCCACTCACACAACACAGGTGACCCATCATCCCTCCCCCCACTCACACAACACAGGTGACCCATCATCCCTCCCCCCACTCACACAACACAGGTGACCCATCATCCCTCCCCCCACTCACACAACACAGGTGACCCATCATCCCTCCCCCACTCACACAACACAGGTGACCCATCATCCCTCCCCCCACTCACACAACACAGATGACCCATCATCCCTCCCCCACTCACACAACACAGGTGACCCATCATCCCTCCCCCCATTCACACAACACAGGTGACCCATCATCCCTCCGCCCACTCACACAACACAGGTGACCCATCATCCCTCCCCCCACTCACACAACACAGGTGACCCATCATCCATCCCCCCACTCACACAACACAGGTGACCCATCATCCCTCCCCCCACTCTCACAACACAGGTGACCCATCATCCCTCCCCCGCTCACACAACACAGGTGACCCATCTTCCCTCCCCCACTCACACAACACAGGTGACCCATAATCCCTCCCCCCACTCACACAACACAGGTGATGCATCATCCCTCCCCCCACTCACACAACACAGGTGACCCATCGTCCTTCCCCCCACTCACACAACACAGGTGACCCATCATCCCTCCCCCACTCACACAACACAGGTGACCCATCATCCCTCCCCCCACTCACACAACACAGGTGACCCATCATCCCTCCCCCCACTCACACAACGCAGGTGACCCATCATCCATCCCCCAACTCACACAACACAGGTGACCCATCATCCCTCCCTCCTCTCACACAACACAGGTGACCCATCATCCCTCCCCCCACTCACACAACACAGGTGACCCATCATCCCTCCCCCCACTCACACAACACAGGTGACCCATCATCCCTCCCCCCTCTCACACAACACAGGTGACCCATCATCCCTCCCCCCACTCACACAACACAGATGACCCATAATCCCTCCCCCCACTCACACAACACAGGTGACCCATCATCCCTCCCCCCACTCACACAACACAGGTGACCCATCATCCCTCCCCTACTCACACAACACAGGTGACCCATCATCCCTCCCCCCACTCACACAACACAGGTGACCCATCATCCCTCCCCCCACTCACACAACACAGGTGACCCATCATCCCTCCCCCCACTCACACAACACAGGTGACCCATCATCCCTCCCCCTACTCACACAACACAGGTGACCCATCATCCCTCCCCCCACTCACACAACACAGGTGACCCATCATCCCTACCCCCACTCACACAACACAGGTGACCCATCATACCTCCCCCCACTCACACAAGACAGGTGACCCATCATCACTCCCCCACTCACACAACACAGGTGACCCATCATCCCTCCCCCCACTCACACAACACATG